>NW_021318650.1:284031-309782 GCF_001605985.2 Dendrobium catenatum
TATATATATATATATATTTGGTATCTCTAATTTTTTAAATTATCTTAGTGAGGGGGAGATTAGGAAAAAAGATTTTTAAATTTATAAATTCAACTAGTAATTTTTTCCATCATAAAAAAGTGGAAGATTGTTTCAATTCGATCTCACGAGTTTATATTTTTAATGATAGCAAATATTGTGGCTCACATCCTTTTGTCTAATTGTATTTGTAATATATATTTATTTACGTGTGTACTAACATTTTAGGAATGCCATGCACCATCCAATGATGATTCAAGGCTCAAAATTAGGTAGAATATGTTATGTTGTAAAAATTTATATTGTACTATACGATTAGCTCATCTAATTAATCGTCCAGGATGATCAGTTATGATCATAAAAAATAGCCGCCAATCATAATTTTGGTAAGATTTTAAATTTCATATTTTATTCTAATAATCCAGGATAATATACATCGTACTAGATGTTCTATGAAAATCATGCCTAAATTGTCCTGTGATTAGGGGACTAACTATGGTTATTTTATTTAATCCAATTATCCAATATGATTAGTGAAGATCATACTAGACGACCCGAGAGATACATGAGATGATACTTGATCATACCAGACAAAATACCATAATTATTCATCTAATTATACAGGACAATCCCCAATATCATACTGGATGATCAGTACAAATTTGTAATGATCATAATGGACTATATGGTGACCATATAAGACTATCAGGTCAAATTTTTCATATCATTTTCGACGATCCTGTTATCGCACTGTATGATCTTTGATGGCATAATTAATTTCTTATAATTTTTCAATCCCTCTATTTAAGCTTTCTCCAAAGATATTGTAAGTATCTTTGGCATGTATTGAGACTTCATTCTTTTGGATAAAATTTGAAGAGAGAGCCTTAAAAGGGATAGAGGAAAATATAGAGTTTGAGAGGGGGAATATCCTTGTGAATTTTAGGGAGTGTGAAGGGAGTTTCATATGGTTGATCCAGCAAGCTTGCATCTTAGTATCATCAGATTTAAGGTTTATCTTGAGTGAAGTTTTGGGAAGAAGAAGAAATTTTTGGTGTCAAAGGACTCAGCTACTCTGCCGTACCAGAAATGGTTAAAGTGATTCCAGGTTCTCTACCTCACCTAGAGGCTGTAAAAGAGTCAAATTTCTTTTTTTCACTAAGAGGGTGAAAGGAGTCAATGTTCTCTTCCTGAGAAAGGATTACAGTTCTCTGCCACACCAGGTTGGTGGAAGAGAGTTTGTAAGGGCTTCCCCGCCTAGATGTGGGGAATAAAGAAGAGTCACAAAAGAGTTTAGTATAATACATATAGAGAGAGTTCGGGGAGTGGATGTAGGTTAGGTTGACCGAACCATTATAAATATAAGGTGTGTTTGTTCTTAGTTTTATTTTTTGTACTTTATTTTTCACATTTATTTCTATGTTAATTGCGTGGTTAAAAATATATGATTTTTTATTATTATGAAATTACTTTGTTTTTGCATCAATAGATAAAACTATCAATTTTTAGATGTTAAAAAAGCTTTAAAAAGGGGGATTTTTCTATGTTTAAAGAAGTTTTTTAATCACCAATTACCCCTCCCCCCCCCCCCCCCCCCCCCCCCCCCCCCCCCTCTTGGTTAGCCTCAGGAGTAGTTCTATAAAGTTTCACACCCTCACAAGCTTTTAAGTGGTATCAGAGCAGAATTCATAAATTAAATTTTAAAAAACTTTTGAAAAAAGATCAATGACTAACTTTGGAAATCATAATATTGCGGAATGATATTCAATTACACAACCACCTTTATTTAAAAATATTTCTTTTAATTTATAAAAAAATTGCATGCTTACTTTCTTGGAATCAATTGATTATCAAATGTGGTATATGATTAAAACTAGTTATCATATATCGTCACGTATTATAGGTAGAGTTAAAACTGATATTCCTTTTACTAAATGGAGTAAAATAGAATAAATCAATGCTTAATTGAATGTTAAATGCCTGAATTTTTTTTATATGCTTTAAATTATGAAGATTGCCTGAGAATCTCTACTTATACTATTGGTACATAAATTTGAAAAAGATTATGCACTACATATAAAGGTACTAATGAAGTCAAACAATCTAAATTAAATATTCTAATGCGTGATTATGATCTTCTTTGTATGAAACCTTATGAGATCATAGATATGTATACTAGGTTTACTCAAATAATAAAATTATTATATACTTTAGGTAAAGAACTTTCAAACTTTAAAAAGATCAAAGAAATTCTATATTGTCTACCTCATAAATTTTTTGCTAAAAATACTGCTATATGTAAATCAAAATATTTGAATGATTATTATATTGATAATCTTATTGGCTCACTCATTACCTACAAGCAAGTGCGAGTCAAAAGTTTTTGGATGCAAGTGAAAAAATAGTGCTAAAAGATAAAGATATGGATAAAAGTGGCTTAGTAAATGATGAAAGTGAGAAGTTAGCATTAATAACAAGCAATTTGGAAAGTCTACTGAAGTATAAGCATAAACATCAGCAAATGTGGAACAAATGTAAAAATGGTAAGAATGATAAGATTTTCTCATATGTATTTATTTTAGGTGTAGGAAGTTCGGACATATGAAAAATCAGTGTCCTAATATAAATACTCTTCTTGCAAAAGAAAAGAGTAAAAATAAGCTAATTATAATAATGGCAAATGATAAAAATAAAAGATCTCCTAGGCAGATCTAGCTTCTGAATCATCAAACTATGAGCACGATGATGAGGTATAAGTTTTGTTTGTGTGCTTATCTATGTTATAGTTAATGTATGTATACATATTCTTTATTTTATTTTTATTCAATGTGAATATTTTTATTTTCTTTATTGTTTCAGAGTTTTGTTATTTATATTTGTAATTTATTTTATTTTATTTTCATGAATGTTTTTTAGAACACCCTCTGATCATCACCCACAAATCACATCTCATATTTTATTTGCATAAGAAAATCAATCACTCATATTTATTAAAAAATGAAAAATTTATCTTCTTTTTACTTAAAATTTTTTATAAGTAATTATTGACTTCTCTAAATAGTTAAAATAAGAAAATTTGATGATTATACATCTTCCTCTACTCCTTTAGTGGTGTAATTTTTTTTTTTTTTTGAATAAAAAAATATTTCAAATTAAAAATTAGACCAATAAATAGAAATATGTTTCTTCTTCCTACAGTTCTCTATCTCATTTGAATATTTTTGTAAATCAATGAATCTAATTCAAATTTTCTTATTCCAGTAATATGTATATATCATATGGATTAGATTTTGATTTATGGTTTATTATTTTCTATAAAAGAGAGTGAGTTCATCTTCTCTTATATTTGAAAGAAAATCTTACAACTGAGAATTTTTTAAAAACTTAAAAAAGGAAGCAAGCTGGCAAAAACTAAAAAGAGACACAAAATGAAAAGATGCACAATATCCGCCAAATAATTACAAGATGCACAAAGTGTATCAAAAAATTAAAAGATGCATAAAGTGCACTAAAATTGATAAAGAGGCATAAAATGAGCCCATAATAAGTTAGCTTCCCTTCTTGTCAAGTCTTTAAATCTTAAATAAATCCATGTGCCCATTGATATCATCCAAACTTGAAATTGAAAATTATGATTTTTGGTTCATCATTTTGCAATGCTATTCTCCTGAGATATATTTTTGAAAAGAAGCTTGAAAAGATTATATTTCATTTTTAATTTATTTTTTGAGATATATTATTATTATTATTATTTAAAAAAGAACTTTAACCTATAAGGAGCTTGAGCTAGAGTTGATAAGCTTTAAAATTCCAATCTTTTTGAATCTTAGTGAGGTCAATTCATTTCTTATTAAGCTTTTGAATAAAATTATGATGTAACTTTCTCATTTCGAAAAAAATTGCTAAAATTAATTGATTTTTCTCTAACATTACCATCACCTCCACCTGATCAGGGTCGGTTTGATCTTTTGTATTTGTTTCATTTTTTTGTTATTTGTTTCTTTTTTGTTCTTCTCTTATTTTTGATAATGTTAAAGGGGAAGAACGTATTTATCTGATTGCATTTATTTATCTTCTATTTACAGTTGTTTATATGTTATTTCAGTTTACTTTTTTATTGCTTAGTTTCTTAATTTAATTTGTCTTAAGTTAAAAATATATATATTTTTGGTATCCCTTATTTTTTAAATTATCTTAATGAGGGGGAGATTAGAAAAAA
Organism: Dendrobium catenatum; assembly: GCF_001605985.2. Classification (NCBI taxonomy): domain Eukaryota; kingdom Viridiplantae; phylum Streptophyta; class Magnoliopsida; order Asparagales; family Orchidaceae; genus Dendrobium; species Dendrobium catenatum. The sequence goes on from NW_021318650.1 coordinate 288,269, forward strand.
ATATTTTTAAATTTATAAATTAAATCAATAATATTTTTCATCATGAAAAAGAGTAGATTATTACAACTCGAGCTCATGAGTTTATATTTTTTTATGATAGCAAATATTGTGGCTCACATGCTTATGTCTAATTGTATTTGCAATGTATATTTTCTTGTGTGTATACTAACATTTCATGAATGTCATGCACCACCCAATGAAGGTGTAAGGCTCAAGCTTGGGTAGAATAGGTCATGCTGTAAAGATTTTTGTAATATTCATTGATGTATTTTTTATTTTTTAGGTCAAGTCCTATAAGGGTGTATGCTTGTTTGGTGACCACGCACACACATATTTACAAATATACTCAAAATGTTTATAATCTTGACCTCTATAATATATAAAAAATTACGTGATGAAATTTTTGCCAATATAAAATTTATTCATGTTCTTTGGTAATGAAAACACAAATTTGATCAAAAAAATACCAAAAACACAAAATCTTTAAAATTAGAAATAGGGTTAAGGTTACTTACATCGATATGAGTAAATCTCTCAACTGGGCTAATTGAAATAGAGTCGTCATTCTTTGCCCGTCGGCACATTAATAAACTCCTTATAACTCTCATCCAGTGTATCACATGAATTACTATTGGACAACACCAAATCACTTTATTTAAGGAGAGATTGCCGGCTCACCATCTTGTATAGGTCAATAAGTTTTCAATCAATGGGTCAACTAGTTTTTGCTTGTCTTTTACACGATACACACATTATTATCATAATATTATAACAATAATAACGACTAGTTATTACTTAAGCACATATCCATATTTATTTATAATATATTGCAGCAAATAAAATACAATTGAGCATAAGTTAGAAAATGTCAAAATGTACTAACAGTAGATAACAAAAATCATACTGAACAAAAATTCAAATTTTTAGAATTTGACTAAATTATCAAATATTGTATAAAATAACAATCTGAAGTTTTAGTTGAACTAAATCACTATTTTTAGACATCAAAATAAATTTTTGAGTTGACAAAAATTGATGTTTTTTTTTTAAATCACCCAGTGAAAAATTTTAAATAAATACTCAAAACGATAATAATCTCGATCTTTATAGCACACAAAAAGTTGCATAGAGAAAGTTTTGTCAATATAAAGTTATTCAGGTTTTTCGGTAATGGAAATATAAATTTGATTTGAAAAATGTCAAAACACAAAATCTTTGAAATTAAAATAGGGTAAAGATTCGTTACAGCGAGACGAGTAAATCTCCCAACTGGGCTGACCGATAAAAATTGCTCCGCGACTTTTAAATCTTAGATTTTATTTCTCTTATATATTTTCTCTAAAAATCCTAAGCCGTCTCTTTGTTATGCCGTTTGAGGAAAAGAAAGCAAGTAAAATAAAGTTATAATGCTTTATGATATTTTATTATAAATATTAATATAATATTTAATTTAATTGATTCTTTAGTAGAAAATTCAAATAAATCATTTTATTAAAAAAATATCGATGAAATTTGTTTACAAAACGGACACCTAACAATCCTAAAATCCGCACTTATACTGACAGGTGCCAATTTCTTAAGGAATTTCACGGCGCCCAAAAATTAAAAAAAAAAAAAAACGTACAAGTAAAATATTACAATGACAACACTATGGCGAAAATAATTTGCAATTTGGAGTTATATCGACTCCTGACTGCAGAAAAAAAAAATATTTACCTCGATCAAAGTACTAGTTATTACAAGAGTATATACCATCTCCAAGCATTCTATATCAATATCAATTTAGAATATTAGCATCAGTTACGTATAATAATCACATGCTCATTGCATCCAGTATAGCATATAATAAATACTTATAAATCGGCAAAAAATAATGGTATTAATAAATCAATATCAAAATTAGTGAATCAATAATAATATCATCAGTGATAGTAATAGTAGAGTTGTGCTTTAATAGTAATAATAATAGTAGATCCATACAGTAATAGTAAATATGTACAATAATATTAAGGTCATATCATAATAGTGTATCAATAACATGCATTCTAATAATCACACTAAATAAGTAAAAACATTTAGCTTATACAGTGTTTTTCCAATAATTAGTATATGTTGGCTCTATAAATAGACTCGTCACTATTTTTACCCTTCTGCATAAAAATAACTCATAACTCCCTATCATTGTAATAAAATAAACACTAATTATTTTTCAGGCTATTTACATGCAAGATGCAATATTTTCGCTTCCTGTTATATATCCTCTTATGCTAATGTAACTTTAATATTTTGGAGCTATTCCATGAAAAATATTAAGAAATAATAATAATTATTATTATTATTATTATTATTATTATTATTATTATTATATTTCAATACAATTAACGGATGCTTACAGATAATTCAAAAAAAAAAAAAGAATTCCATAAAAGATATAAATTTGTATCAAAAAAAAAAATCACAAAACCTAACCCTATTATATAATACATTATGCATGTAAGATTACATAACTCTACAATATTAGAAGCAGTAATTTGATCTCTTATGGCTGCAATAGAGATTATGAAAGAAATAATAGAGGATCGTGTAGTTGCAGCTGCATAATCTTTTCAAGCGGAAGGTTGAGATAATTCAGTTTTGGCTATGTGATGTTGATGAGTGTAGAACAGTAAATTTGACAGCTCTCTCAAGGTGAAATTATTCTATGTGGATGCCAAAAACGTCATTTGAAGACCAGTCAAAATGCACCACATCGTCCCCTGCTCAATACTTGGCTCGATACCAAGCTCGGTACCATTGACGTGATGCATTATGATTGATCTCCAAACAATAAACTGCATTCGACGTCCGCACAAAATAATCAATCTCTCCCCCCTGTGAGAGTGGCATTGCACAGTTTTTAGCAAATAGGACTTATAAATGAGCTTGTGATTAAGCAAGCTTGGCCACCAAGTTGACTCAATTTTTGCTCTAACGAGTTCGATTCATATTCAATTACAAATCTAAAAAGTATTTGTGCAAATTCAAAATCATATGCATATCAAATTATATTAAAATTAAACAATTAATGGAGCTCAATTCCGAAGAGAAGTTGACCAAGAACTTTTTTAATACCAAAAAAATAAAGCTTTTTCGCTATTCAGTCATAATATATTATAGGCTGAAAACAATATAGATTTAATGATAACAAATAGAGAAAAATAACAATGCTGCATTCAAAATCAATACAACTTTAATAAAACCCAAAATCAAAGCAAACTATAGCACTTAAAAAATAAGCTACTTATTTCATCTTTTAATCAACCAGCATTCTACAAAAAAAAAGGGACAGCAAGAATTATTGAGGCTGCCCATTCCCCTTCCTCCCCCAGCAGTAAATGCACAAGAGATAAAGAAAAGAAAATCAAACAAAAAATAACTTGAAAACAAGGCTTCCTCTACTGAAACAGATTAAAAAAAAAAAAATACAAAGTTCTATAATACAAGTGCCACCCAAAACGTGGGTTGGGTAGCAATGCAATGCATGATAAATCAAAGAATTGGCATCATATCGCAATGGTTCGAACCATTGAATCCAAACCATCTTCTTCCAAAGGGAAGATCTGGAGCTTGGTTACCGGATCTCGAGCTGAGTTTAATGGTCTAAGAGATTTTGCTTCCTTCAGATCATTTTGCGTAGCAAAGATTGGCAGTAAATGGTTGGATCAACAAAAATTACCTCAAGTGAAGTTGATGCCTTCCTCTGCAATCACCAGAAACTGGTATAGAAGCAAGCTTTTTGATGAGAAAACAGCCCAGCCATTACTCCAGCTCATACAACAGAGTTTACAGCAGATCCTTGTGTGTATTCTTATACTACAATTAGTTGTCTGCTCCTTGTAGCTCTGCAGCTCTCTGTCTCATCATCTCCATCACAGCAGCTCTGCGTCTGGATTCAGACTGCTGCTGCAATCTCTTAAGATGTTCCTTCAAATCCCTGAATTTGCAGCAGAAGCATCAAGAAAAAATTCATTAAGCATATATAGTTCAAATTAGAAGATAGTTGAAAGTAAATTTGAGATCCAACAGCTCACTTGCAACGCGGCACATTGCATTCCGATTCCTTGCAGGCTCGAGCATGGAGTTGCAACAAATACCACATCCTTTTGCAGAGAAGGCAACCTCCAGAAGCTCGAGTTTTGCATTGAATGCCGTGACGAAAAAGCCCTTTAACTCTACGACAGTTGGGGTACTGGCAATGCGGAAAACGACACTGAGAAGCATGAACCAGAAGATCAAGCATTTTCCGGAGCTGCACCATACAAAAATTGTATGACAATAATGTTCGCATGCTATAGCTGAAATCATGAAACAACGGTGTGGGGGGGCGGGGGACAAGAAATATGATGAAATCTGACCGCTTATACTGTGTTATTACGCACCAAACATGTCTTTGCTGCTACTAATCCCAACAGGATAGTAAATCTAGCCTACTTGTTGTATATACAAATAAACCTATGACCGGTACGGGAAGAATGGTCCCAGATACCATACAAAAAAATGGTACCAGCCCACCTCACTTCCTTTTTCACTTCAAAAGTGGAGAACAAACTTAAACTAGCAACAAAACTTGAATGAAAAGCAGAGTAAATTATGATTGTTATGGATTGGGCTAGCCACTTCTTATGCACATCATAGATATACAAATAAACCGTTGAGCATTAGCTTATTAGGTTATGAATAGTTATGAAAGAACGTTATCCTATCTACAACCTTCATCGCTACCATTTGCCACTGCAATATCTAAAGCAATTTCCTCCCAAAACTTTGACCAAATCGAGGACTCTATGATGCACCAAAGAAGATGAGATCTCCAAATATGCAACTTTCCTATCGCTTAAATGGGAAAAATTATTTGAAGTGGTCTCAATTTATGAAGACTTACTTGAAAGGGAAAGGAAAGTAAAATCACCTTGGGGTAGGACCAAAAGAAGGGATGAAGCGGAATTCATGATTATGTTATGGTTGTGGAATTCTAAGACTCCAGAAATTAATAATACTTTTATGTTCCTATATACTGCAAAGGATATATGGGATGTAGCCAGACAAATCTTCTCAAAAGCTCGGGATGCTGCCCAGATCTTTGAAATTAAGGTTAAGGTGGGAGGCACAAAACAAGGACGCAAAACTGCAACGGAATATGTCACTCTCCTTCAAAACTACTCGCAAGAACTTGATCATTACATGCGCGTAAAGACCAAGTGTCCAGAAAATGCTATTATCTTGAAAACTTTATTGAGAAAAATAAAGTGTATGACTTTCATGCAAGATTAAAAGAGGAGTTTGATCAAGTTAGGGCTCAGATCCTTAAAAAAGTGGAGACACCTTCATTAAACAAGACTATTTCTCTCATTCATGCTGAGGAAAGCCGACGAGAGATAATGCTAGAGCCAAAGGTAGTTGAAGGTTCAGCAATTGTGTCAACCAAAGAGGCGCCGATGAAGAAAAAAGGTAAGGATTCATCAAAACATAACGACAAAGACACCCATTGGTGCAATTATTGCAAGAAATCAAGACACACAAAGGAGAGATGCTAGAAGATACATGAAATGCCCCCAAGTAAGGAGTAGAATCAAAGAAGTGGACAAAAGGACAAATCTAAAGCCAACACTACAACAAATCAACCTAACCCAAAAACGCGGTCTAGCTTCAGTGGTCTCAATAAAAAAGATATTGATAAACTAAAAAAAACTTATGGCATCCCTTGAAAAATCACCTGCATCTTCTTCTCTTGCACTTTCAGTTAAGTTTTCTATATCCATTGGATTAAGTGCCTCTAGAAATCATTTGAAAGGATTATGGATTATTGACTCAAGAGCCACAGATCACATGAACACTCCACTACCCATTTCATCAACCATACTTCTTAACCAAGTGACAAGAAAATCATCATTGCTGATAATTTTCTTACATTAGTAGCAGGCCAAGGATACATACACTTATATCCCTCCCTCACTCTAAAAAATGTGCTCCATCTACCTCAATTATCCACAAACTTAATCTTAATACAAAAACTTACTAGTGACTATAATTGTCAAGACTTATTAACCCTACTTGTTGCTTATTTTATGATCGAAGATCGGAGAAGAAGATTGGACTTGCAAAAGAAAGAGATGGATTATACTACTTAGAAGAGCTGAACAAATCTAATATTATCAATAATGATCATTCTATGTTATTACTATTTGATAAAAAATCTACAATTTGGCTTCACCATTTTAGATTAAGACATCAATCTTTTGATGTCTTAAGAAATATTTACGCATAACTTTTTATAAGTTGGAAAAGGAATCTTTTCATTATGAAACCTGTGAGTTAGTCAAGCATAAATGAGTTTCTTTTCCAAACAAACATGGGAGATGTAATTCTCCTTTTTACCTTATTCATAGTAATATTTGGGGACCCCAAAAACATCCCTAACATCTCAGGAGCCTGATGGTTTGTATCCTTCATTGATGACTACGCTCGAGTCTCTTGGATCATTCTCCTAAAAAATAAATCTGATATTATCACTATCCTCATTTTTTTTACCATGATCCGGAACCAATTCGAGGTAAAAATAAAAAAAATTTGTTCAAACAATGCTAAAGATTACTTTAACCAAACCCTATCACCGTACTTATAGAAAGAAGGTATCATTCCTGAGTCTTCCTGCATTCACACCCCACAACGAAATGGGATTGCAGAAAGGAAAAATGATTACCTTCAAGCCTCTACTCATGCACTTTTATTCCACCATAATGTACCCAAATCCTTTTAGAGGGAAGCCCTTCCGACTGTCACATATCTCATAAATTGACTACCTTCCAAAACCTTGGGACTAAAACACTAATGCATATTACATCCTCTTTTTACCCTGAATTTTGAACTCATATAACCTTACACCCATAATATTTGGGTGCACTATCAATGTTCACATTCATAGCAAAATAAAGGAAAATTTGATCCAAATAGCACTCAAATACATCTTTGTTGTATATTCCTCCACCCAAAAAGGTTATATGTATTATCATCCCTCCACTAAGAAAACTCTTGTACCCATTGGCGTTACCTTTAATCAGCAAAAATCCTATTTCATCAAACCTCATCTTCAGGGGAGATTGAAACTGAGGAAGATGAGGAAAGTGAGCTTGCCCCTCTTGACCTTCTAGCTCCACCTCAAATAAAAAGTCAGGGAAATTGAGGACAAAGTTATTATATAGATAACAGGAGATCTGGTCAAGTGTATTACGGGCGTACAAATCTAAATTATGCTCCAGAGAAGATTCAAGAATTTGAACCATCTCCTGAAATTGAGGCAAACACAATTTCACCAAAAAAACGTCCCTTGTATCCTATAACACACTTTGTATTCTTCCATAACTTTTCACCTTCACATAATTTTTTTTACACTAAATAATATGCATATTCCTATTGATATTTCTGAGGCCTTATCTAATGAAAATTAAAAAAGTTCCACGAAAGATGAAATGCATGCCCTGGAGAAGAACAATACATGAGAGATCACTAAACCTACCAATAGGAAAAAAACAAGTTGGTTGCAAATGGGCGTTCTCTGTGAAATACAAAGTTGATGGTAAATTGGAAAGGTATAAAGCAAGACTGCGAAAGGGTACATTCAAACATACAACATTGACTACTAGGAAACTTTTGTACCGGTGACCAAGATGAATACAGTGAGGATCTTGCTCTGACTAGCAGCTAATTACAACTGGTATCTAGAACAGCTAGATGTAAAAATGCATTCCTACACGAGAACTTGGAAGAATAAATATTTATGAATATTCCACTAGGATTCAAAGAAAAATCTGAAAGTAACAATATGTGCAGGTTAAAAAAAAGCTCTATATGGACTAAAGTAGTCATCTAAAGCTTGATTTGAATATTCTCAAAAGTTATGCTACTTAATAGTTATCAGCATAGCCAATGGGACCATACATTATTATTCAAGCACTCAAACTCAGGGGAAGTCACAATTCTATTAGTTTATGAGGATGATACCATCTTGGCTATGAATGTTGAATAGGAGAAAGTGATTTTAAAGAAATGTCTTATCAAAGAATTTGAGATCAAAGATCTTGGTAGATTAATTTTTTTTTTTGGAATTGAAATAACCCACTCTAGCAAAGAAATCTTCATTTCATAACAAAATTACATTAATAATCTTCTTAAAGAATCATGTAACTAGCTTATATATCGGCACCAACACCAATAGAACTAAATCTCAAATTGGGGGAAGTCAACGAAGATAAAAATGTAGATAAATGATCTTACGAGAGATTGGTGGGGAAATTAATCTACCTTTCCCACACCATACCAAATATAGCATTTGTAGTAAGCATGGTCAGCTAGTTCATGCAAAATTCAAAGCATACTCACGTGCAAGCTGTAGACAGAATACTACACTTCCTTAAGGGGAATCTAGGTAAAGAGATTCTCTTTAGAAGAGACTGTGGAATAATTCCAAAAGCATGTACTGATGCAGATTATGCAAGATCACTAGTAGATAGACGATCAACCTCAGGATACTACACATTCCTGAGAGGAAAGCTTGTTACATGGAGGAGCAAGAAACAAAATGTGATGGCAAAGTCTAGTGCATAAGCAAAATAAAGAGTTATGGTCTTGGGAATATGTGAAATTCTATGGATCAAGATGTTTCTAGAATACCTAAGGATTAAGTGGGAAGGACCCATGAAGCTACACATTGACAACAAATCAAATATTGAGCATAGCTCATAATCCGATTCAACATGATAAGACCAAGCACATAGAAGTTGACAGATATTTGATAAAGGAGAAATTAGATAGTGGTCTTATATGTATCGATCATGTCCATCAAAAGATCAGCTTGCAGATATTCTTACGAAGGGACTCGATAACTCTATCTTTCTAGGACTGATTACTAAGCTAGGGATGACAGATATATATTGTTCAGCTTGAGGGGGGAATGTTAAATCCTAGCCATCCCTTGGCATTTTGATCCCATAGCCAAGATGGAAATCCATGGGAGGGTCACCTTTTAAATCCCATCCATCATTTGGCATTTTAATCCCACGGCTAGGATGGGAATCCGTGGGAGACTAATCTATTAAATCACAACCATCCCTTAGCATTTTGATCTCACGGCTAGATGGGAATCCATGGAAGACTCACCTGGATAGCGCCGATCTCCTTCCATATTTAGTTGGCTGATTTAGGAAGGATTATATTAGAGCAATTACGCATGATTTTGTAATTATTTGTTTATTTATTAAGATATCTTATATAGATATATAAATAGGGACAAGTTAATGCAATTTTCCCTCTCCAATTCTCTGAATTTAACAGTACTTTAGAAAACAAAGAATGTTCAAACCAGATTAAGTTTGACTATGTGACTTCCATTTGTTGGTAAGCTTAGAGAATACTGCAACTCCTCAAAATCGCCTATTAATAGCTGATGTTGGTACCCGTCATAAATAACAAAAAAAAAAGAGACAATCATAGTTTAACAAGCCTGGGCTCCAAATAGTTGCAACAGAAGATTATTGACAGTTGTCTACATAACAACTCAAAGATCAAATAATCACCCAACAACCAAAACAGGACTGACAAACAAAACAAGTTTCAATATTGGACAAGAATGCCGCTGCTGGATGAGGAGCAGACAACGAAACAAAGCAATTAGCAAGTCAACATTGAAAGGATAGAAGCTCAACAGAAGTAAACAACGATGTTCACATTCGGCTGAGTGGACAATGACATGCAATTTTATAGAAAATACAAAAGTATTTTCATACATGAGAACAGAGAAAAAATTCAAGTCATTACAGAAACTAAATGATGGTATTCATGGACAAAGTAATCAGAGTTCATAATATGATAATAATACGCATAAGAGAAAATTAGAGAGATAGTAATATATATATTCAGAAGATCAAGTACAGGTTCTTTGTTAATAATCTATGAAATTAATATCTCAACAAAATATAAAAGATTATCTTAGCAACAGGAGCTATGGGGAGGAAAAATCATTTTGCAAAAGATGATTTATTGACAACAGTTGACTTAAGAAGTCATCAGAATCTGAGAATCAATATAAAATAAAAAAAAATGATTGCAGAACGCAGTACCTGCAGTACACGTTTTTGTCGTGCTTCTTGACTTTGGGCATCACGATCAGCATTAGAAGGATGATTAGTCAACTTATGAGGATGGTCAATACCACCATCTCTCTGGTAACAAGCATTGCATACATCAAAATCAGGGCAAACCTCACAACGCCAACCATGACCAGTTTCAATATCATGGTGGCACACATTGCAAGAGGTGACAAATGCAGGGGCAGTCGGATTATGAAGGTGATACAAGACCATCATAGAAGAATGCTTAGCCCTACGTAATGTGTCATACTGGTAATGGTTCCCTTGACAAAGACTCAAGAATGCCTGTCTAGTGTCGAAAAATTCACTTTCAACCATCTCATCCTTGTCTTTCGTATCAGCAAGCACATCAGTGATGTCAATCTGCTCGATTGATTATGTAAACGTTAGTATCATTGAATAGTTGATCACATAAAGGGGTCAGGGAAACTTACTGCGAATAGTTCATGCCTCTCCCTACTATTGACAGGATGCTTATCCCTCTCTTCAAGTTTTTGTTCTGCCTCATAACACCTGGAAAAACATTTACTTTGTCAAACGCAGGAAAGCTTAACAGCAAATGTTCGACTGCTAATAATAACATCTATAATGTGATCCTTCTTTAATTATAATATCACTACATATTACAATGAAGTAAAACACGTCGTGGAATATAACATTAAGCTGATATTGATGCAAAAAATAGGCGGTATTAAGTTGGAGAGGGCAGGGATCTTGTGTAAAACGAGTTTAAGAGGTAATTTAGCTTGGACTTTTGCAGTAGAATTTAGGTTAATTGAAGTTGAGCATTACGATGAGTTAACGTTTGCTCAGCCAAGAATAGATTTGGTTACAGTTTTGACCAAAATAAGATTAGGTGAAAAAGCAGGAATGAATTGGAGAATCATTTCCATTATGGGGTACGAAATGAGATCTCTTGCTTGGATTGGAATCATAGATTCTCAGACAACTGTAATATCCATCATTAAAATTTTCACACATTCATAGCATTCTCCTTTTAGGTGTAACCATTTCTGTAGCGTTGGAGTTCTTCGGGATTTTTTCTAAGCGTGTATAAAATTTTCCACGCTTCCCTTTTTTCCATGGAGCTTCCAAAATCATAACTCAATACACAGCTTGGTGGCAATCCACAAACAAAATTTAGATCTTCCAAAAAACAATGAGAGAGAAGCACAACCCCTTGGGTTTGCGGTGGATATTGGAGCAAGAACTTATCTCTCTATTCAAAATAATCATCATAACCATGGCATGACATTGAACCTTTATGACATGGTCCCCATTAAAATGCTAATAAGATAACAATTACGAAAATACCAAACTTGTAAAAAAGAAAACAAAGTATACTTTTACTCGTGACAGTTGAAATAAAGGTAACTGAGGACATAAAACATAAACCAACAAATAACATAACATATACATAAATGTGACAACAAAAACAAATGATAGAAAATAAGGAAAAAATGATCAAATCAAAGAAATATTTGCTAATTATTGTTTGCAATGGTTTACATAAGTTAGAAATAAGATCTGACCAAACAGTTGATAAAAGGCTATTGATAAGATTTATTCACAATGATGATAATATGTCAATGAGGACCACAGCAATATTAAGGACGTCAGCGAAACGAAATCCATATAGTTTCCAAGTTTTCTCTGGTTAATTACTAAGTGCTAATTCTAATCTCCATGACTAAACTACAACTGATCACAAAAATGAGAGATATTTAACAAAAACAACATGAAAACAGAGGAACTTACTTATCACAAATCTGGAAATGTTTGCATAGATTGCAAACCCAACGATTTCCCGAAACCATCAAAATACAGCAGTGTGTGCATGCATGTTGAAGATGAACCATAATAAAATCTTCTTTCATGGGAGAGATTGTTTCCCCAAGCTGTGCAGTTAGAAGTAACAATAGAAAAACTTAAAACATTTGGCTAAGAGTCTGAACAACAACTGAATTAATCTACTCAAAAATATTCTCAAGTAAATCAGAGCTAGGAGCAAACACCACTGAAGATCGGACAAACTTGAATAACTCGTCAAAATGTTGCATCTAACTCTCACTTAAATAGAGCACATAAAAAAGAAGAAATAGAGGTCAACTTCACCAACAAAAATAATACCTTTTGCATTAGCAAAGCATCTTTAGATGCATTACAACCAAGATCAGTATGACCAGCAGCTTTTAAGGCCCTTTTTGTCAAGGTCATTTTCGTTTTTCCTTTCTTCTGTTGCTTTCTACCATCTTCCTCTTGACGAAGCTGATTGATCATGTCCTCTGCAGCACCTGGCCAATAATCACCATCAAAATAAGGCAACCGCGCTGCAGTGACCTTGGCCTTGCTTTCTCCAGTAGATACAAAGAAATGGTCATATAAATTAGTGAGACCAACAACAACATTTTCCTTGGAAGCTTTACGAAGCATTGACAAATACCTGAAAAAGCATCTATCAATAAAACCACGCATGCTGAATTTGTACATCGGTATGAACATTAAATCTTCCACTCACCATTCCCTTAGCTTGTCAGATTTTGGTGTCTTCTGAATCTCAGGGTGGCAATATAGGATATAATCTTCACCTTTTAAGGGAGGACAAGCCCATATGTAGCAACTAGTGAACCCACGCTTTTTACAGTAATCAAGATATCCAATCTGCAAAAATCGAGCCACAACATTTTAGAATAAAACAATAAAACAATAAAACAAAGCTATTATGATTAAATAAAATTTGAAGGATAGATTAGAGAAATTATTATTATCACAAGAATGATCTTAAGATAATATATTGGTCAATAAGCATAGAGGGCAACAGAGTGAAGAAGGTTAGGAAAGATAAGAAAATAAGATAAAATTAATCTAGAAAGATTAGGAAAACAAAGAGAACAAAGAGACCAAAAGATAGCAGCGCTACATAGCATGCAAAAAGATTTAAGAAAAAAATTAACCCCTCACGCAACACTCAACAAAAAAGAATGAAGAATGAGGATTCATAGCTGAGGCTCAAAAAAATTAGAATAAAATGAATGATAATTCATCATCTCATAATAGCCCGCATTTAAAAAAAAAACTGTAAAAGTAACAGAATCAAATGTTCACCAAATAAGAAAACACATTTTAACCAAAAAGGGAATAGTTAACAGAAAAAATAAGCATGCTGAGGAATAAAATTTTTTAAAATCGTACCAGAATTTCATGATAAACAAAAGTCCTCAAAGCTTCACCAGTTACGGTTTTAATTTCAGGTCTGAAGTATTTCACTGAATCCAAATAAGAAAGATATACACGCCTCTGGTTGGGGAATTGACATTCTGAACCAAATTCCTGGACATACATGCCAAAAAGGCACACTTCTACGCCCTCTATCTTCTGAAACAGTAATATAACCTGCATATAAATTTGATGAGTGCACCAGAAAGAATTGTTGATGCCATTCTACACTTTGCTAGTGGCAAACAAAGCAATCTACATATCCACCCAAGCTAAAAAGTTCCTGTTAGAAATAAATCCCACAGGTGGCATGAGGGAGCATTTTTTTGTACCTTCGACTTATATGGAAACTCTGTTGGGTAATTTTCCTCCTGAAAAATCTCCAAAAAACGTTGCTTGACTTCCAACTTTTTGTCAACTGATGATACAACCCTCACAACTAGCGCTTCTGCTCCTGGTACCTGAATATAAGCAAAAAAAATTCAGGTCAGAAAATTGAGGAATATGCACTAATAAGCAATCAGTCAACAAAATTAGCAATATTTTTAATTCACTTACTGTAAACGAATCATTTCTATATGGACATTTGAGAAAAAAATCCACAAATTAAGGGAAAGAATAAAAAATACAAGAGTAATTGTTGTTTTTGTGACAATGCAGTAATATGAATTTCATCAAACTATAATAGAAGACATTTCTCTATTCAATGAAATGAAGGTAAAATAAAAGGCTCTTCCACAATATTTGGTCAGCACAGATAGTATAATGTTCAGAAACAAGCAGATGAATAGAAATAAGTATCAGAGTTACAATTTGATATAGATTAACAACAAGCTTCAGACAAACTATGTTCCATACGCCAAGTATAACAACTTTCAATAATAATTTATGAGAAAAGGATCAAAATAATCCCTCAACTCATTGTGAGGAACCAAAATGGTCTCCAACTATTTTGAGGGACCAATGTGGTCCCTCAACTCCTACAAATAGGACCTTTTTGATATAGTCATCTAATGGTAGAGTTGATGGTGTTAAGTATGAGGGTAATTTGGTCTTTTTTAATTAAAAATTTTAATAAAGGTAATTTTTTAGGGATTATAATTTTTGTGAAAAATTAAATTAAACTTTCTTCAGTAAAAAAATTATAAATAATTTTAATTTTAATTATTTCAAAATTTTAAATTTTAATTTTAATATACTCATCTCAGCAACTCTTAGTGTCTGTTCGGCAAAAGTAGAATTTTACTTTAGTAGGATTATAGTTAACAAATTATAATGATAAATAATTTAATCCGAAATTAGCTTAATTATTAAATAATTTAATTACTAGTTATAGAATTATTCATTAAATTGCTTGTAGATGTCTTAATTTAATAAATTTTTGATATATAATTAAATTAATAATTATCAAATTAATTCCCTTCTTATCGGATCAAAAGTTACGACATTTTGATCGGAAGCAACGATGGGAGCTCGCTCGCTGTGAAGGTGACTTTCTCCCTTCCGCGCGCTTCTTTGACCAAATCCCATAAATCCGTCGAACTACAGGATTTAGTAAATCCGAGATTTACGGCAAAAAGAGAAACAGAGGATTTATTCCACCATGAGATTTACAGGGCGCTCAAATTCAGTTAGGTGAGTTAAACAGTGGTAAATCCATAGCTAAGTCCTCCTTCAAGGCTGCGAGACACTGGGATCGACGCTATGAGACGTGATCGACACTGCAGGACTGCAGGATCGATGCAATGCGCTGCGAGACACTAGGAGCCATGGCCGTAGGGGAGCTTGATGCGCTGCGGGCCAGTGCTCTGTGCTATTGGATGCTGGATTTGCCCCTGGGATGGGTTGCTCAGTTGCTGGGGTCGAAGGACTTGGCTAATATGCTGCTCTGGATTGCATTACAGGATGATCTCCTAAAACATTATTTGCTTATTCCGATAATGCCCTCGTGCTCATCTCACTTTTACGTTTAAAATTGACAGCAAGACCAAAAAAGTCTTATTTAGAGGACCTGAGGGAACAAATTGGTCCCTCAAAAAAGTTAGGACCATTTTGGTCCCTGACAAAAAGTTGAGGGACCATTTTGATTATTTTCTCAATAGTTTATAAAAGACATGGTCCACATGGGTCAATCGCAAGAAAAAGCAACATTTTATGACTTTTACTAAACAAATATTTAAGTCATTTATCAATCGTATGATAGATTGTTCTCAAATGAATAAATTTGAAGCCATGCAACAACAAAAATTTTATAAACTTTATTTACCATACAAATTAGTCAAAGCTAATAGACTATTCACTTTTTACATGAACTAGATAAGAGTTAATATGCCCCAACACTTATTATTATTTTCATTGGGTTCGCAAATATTACCAGTTGAAAAAAATACCTCATCAAAGCTTTTTCCTAGATGCCTTGCTCTCTCTTGTCTCTCATGCTTCAGCCTTCTAAAGAGACGTTGTTCAATGTGATCACTAAGAATAGTTTTTGGTAAATCTTTAGCACCAAGTACAGTATTCTGAGGCAAAGGCTTGCGTTCTCCTTTTTCTATCTCCTCTATGTAGCAATTAGGACATGTGTACTCTGCTTGTCCACCATCATTCCTTCTACCATTAAAAAGAGCACAAATTTGATGTTGCCATGCTTCACACTTGTCACATTGAACCCACTGTGACACAGAACAAACCGAAAGATCTATCAGCAAACAATAGGCAATAAGTTTGCAACCTCAACCACCTACCTACGAGCAGGGAGAAAAACCAAAGCGAACTGAAATGAATTAAGGGAGAAGATTACCCATTCTTCAGTTTCTTCATCATTTTTCTTTTTCTCAAGCCTCGACTTCGGAAAGGTCGAACCCTCGGCTTCAATAGTGTCACATCTAGCCTCATTGTAGCATGGAATACAAAAGTAGTGGCGTGTGTCACCAGTCCCCACAGTATAATACATTGCATTTCGCTTTATGCGAGCTCCACATAGTGTACAGTATATAGGAGGAGGTTCAAAGGTAAGTTTCTCCACCGCACACAACTGACATGAGTTTTCACTCATTGAGCGTTCCATGGCTTGATTCTTTTCTGCTTTGGCTTTGCTCTGCAACAAAATATTATTTTTGACATTTTAATCCATCAATGAAGAAAAATAAAGTTTCTAGCAACAAAATTGCATGCAGACGGAGCTGAATAAAAAATAAATTGCTGGATTAGTGAGAAACTAAGCTTATGAGTTCTAGTCAACTAATGAGGAAGGAGTGATGGAAAACAAGTTAGAGGGAATTACAACATCCAGAAACATCATGAATCTAAGGAAATGTACAATAAACTAGAGACTAATATCAACCATATATATGACACGAGACCACAACACAAATCCATTTAAAATAGTTGCTGATGCTCATAAAATGGATGACTACAAAAGTATGGTGGTATTTGAGATTTTAAGGCGATGATTCCTTTAGGTGGAGATAAATTAAAATGTAAAGACAAAGAGAAGAAAGATGCAGGAGACTAAACTACATATAGTCAAGCTAAATGTGTGAAGCAACTTAAGCTGCCTCTATGAATTTTTAGTGCCTTGGGCCTAGTATATAAAAGAGTGGAAACAATTAAAAGGATATGGCTTTATAATTAATAAATGTTGAAAAATATACACATTTTTCAGTATATTCAACCTGTTAAATACAAGAACGGAAAACCTGAAAATAAAGCTAGATTTTTAAAAGGCAGTAGCTAACATAGCTCCTCATCAGAAGGACCAACTGTAAATGAAGTAAAATTCAACAAAAAAGGAACATGATTAGTTAATTATATAAACCCAGTGTAAACAAAAATAAATGATATTGTTTTGATAGATATGGGTTAAAAATGAGAAGGATAAAATGTGAAATACCTGCACTAATAATAGAGTAGTTAATATCGACGTGATAGAAATTAAATTGACCTGATTTGTTCTAACATGACAGAGAAGCACAACACAAAAAGAATTTGAATTAATTAGAAAGAATTGAGAAGTGAAACGATAGTTCAAACCCAAAGTTAGAAATAGATCGAAATGATTAGGTAAAACTTAATAAAATTAAATGTGGCTAAAACATTAATGTATTGCAAGTTGTATTCCAAAAGACAAGCTTAAATAGTTGAACAAGGCTTAAGATGATAGTTTGAAATTTACTCAAATATATTTATTGTACTCCAAGTTCACAATCTCTGAGAATAGTGAGTGATGCATGAAAACATAACCTTCAAAAACTATAATGCGTGCTTCAATAAAGAAAAACATACACCACAAAGCTATAATTTGGGCAATGCTCATGGGGATGATAAATATAAATACATAAAAATGCATTAGGTTTCTAATTGCTATTCTAAGAATTTTTTAAGCATGCAAGTCAAATCTGCATACAAATAAATATCACAGTAAAATTATTCAATCAACAAAAGTCACAAAAATGGAAGATTAAATGAATGGAAAAGAATTCCTCCTTACTCAACCCCATGCCAACTAGGAAAATTTCTTAAGCAATTTACTCTAAGAATGGTGAATTTGGCATAACAAGACCGAAAAAAAAATGACTCATGTGGCATACACGTACTCACTAGGATACTCATACAACAAGACACTTTATGCATTACCGAAAAACTGCATTATATTGAAAAAGAAACTGAAAAAGGCAGAAGGGACTCACAGGGAAACTCGTCTACTATTATCCCACTTCTTTTCTTTATTTCCCCATACTTTTTCTCACACAAATTATTTACTGCAATGCATGGATTGAGTTTATTTCTAACAATTATTCTTTCCCTGACTCAAATAAAAGTGATGGTTGTACATATATTCTAATAGCAGCAGCCCACCCTCTTAATGACAATCATTAAACCATTCAAGAATAAGTTTGCTGGCAAAGGTACAAATAACAAGGCATCTTAGTCTATATTTAGCACAACAGTAGGAGAAATTATTCTGTGTGATCACCGGACGGCGTCCGGAAGCAAATCAGGACGCATCATGTCACTTTTTTGTTGTGTACCGATGTTGTATACCAGGTGACGTGTCACATCCTGATTCGCCTACGGACAGTCCAGTGACCGCACAGAATAATTTCCCCAGAAATAGGGGCATCCCCCACAGCAACCACCAACCATGTTGTTGCCGCAGCCACTGTAAGGCATGGTCCTATCCACAGCTTCCTCATGCAGGCAGAAAAAAACACCACCTGCCCACGTGCTGGTCATAAGGGGAGCCCAAAGCAGTGCATAGCAACTTGCACGCTGTGCACAGGATTCCACTATCAGTTTTAGATTAATTGAAATTCTAATGATTATGTCAAAAAATGATTTCGCACATCAGAGTTAATAATCATGTTGGCCGAAAGGTAATTTCACCAAACAAACACTAACAGTTGGATAAGAGATGATACGATTTTAAGAACATCATTAAAGATCAATACATCAACGAATCAACGTCTTTAAGATGTTAATAAAGAAATCATAATAAAATCTGTATCTGCCAAGTTCATCTGCAAATTTCTTGAGCATAGAGAAAAAAATAAAGTTCCCTCAATATTTTGAATCTGCTCTACATATGAACTATTTTGACTCAAACAATTCTTTTTTTTTTTTAATTACAAAATTAATGAACTCAAACAATTCATCTTTTTCAAGCAAACTCCATCATAGGTTTTACCAAAAAAACAATCTGAATAAGTTATTTCACTGTGATTGGTTAGCACTATCAATTTTAAATTATGGAAATTGTAAAGTTGTTGTAAAACATGATTTCGTACCTTTGGTATTAGTAATTATGCTGGCCAACAAGCAATTTCACCAAACAAGACTAATAGTTGGACAGGTGATGACACAATTTTAATAACATCATGAAAGTTCAATACATCAATGAATCGACGTCTTTAAGACATACAAAAAGAAATCAAACTAAAATTTGTACCTGTCAAGAGAGCCAAGTTCAACTACAATTTTCTCCATCATAGAGAAATAAATATATAGTTTTCTCAACATTTTATATCTTCCCTAAATGTGAACTATTTTGACTCTGAAACAATTCATCTTTTTCAAGAAAACTCCATCTTAGGCTTTACTAAAGAAAATCTGAATTAGCCATTTCACTTTGATTGTGCACAGAAGTAAGAAAAAAAAAAGTTGTTTTAGCGTAACTTTTTCATTCATTATTCACCGCATCCTGTCTTGCTCCCTTGACAATTTCTGGTGGTCTTATAGTTATTCCTATCAGTCTCTTTTTAAATAATTCAGGTCAAGGTAAGTAATGCTAACAGGCAAAAAAAGCTGCCCAGAAATTTGCCACATGGATGTCAAACAAATACACCGAATGAGCAGTCACAAAGTCTCCCCTAAAAAGGAGCTATTTAAACAATAAAAAAGTTGGAGAGAAAAAAATTCACATACAAGCTCCCACTAGTCACATTGGGATGCCCGTAAAAGGTCTAGAACCAAGAAAAGAAGCCCATTTGACATTATTAACACAAAAGCTCATCTAAACATGCTTCACTAGTAGTCTATATGTAGAGCTCCATTACCAATCCTTGGTGCCTAACGAGACTAGCCACTAAATATTGTGATGACCATATTCAAACAGGCACCTTCGCCAAAAACTCTTACACTTATCTTTCCTTAAATAACATATGATGTCAAGGAAAAAAAGATCTTAACAAGACTTCAATAAGGGTGGAGGAAACAAGAGGTAGTGATTGTAAGAAAGAGATAAAAGGTCGATTGCAGTGATGGGGATATCAAATAATTTTCAATAAAGATAATAATACAAAGCCATTGAAATGGAACCTAAAGAAAAGGAGATCAAGATCCTCAGCAGCTAATATGAGAGCAAGCAAATCAGATCACAGTTAATACTCTCATGCAACAAGATCTGCCTACTTGAGCACTCGACAATTAGAAAAAGGCATTGCATAGCGCTTGCCACTTATAACCTGGACAAACTTCCGCCATGGCACCTCCAAAAATACCGAAGAATAAAATAGTTAAATGGGCCTTTGGCAGAAAAGTGAAGAAACAAAACTAGTTGATCTAGTCCAAATTGTTGCTAGAAAGAGGTTGAATGAGAACCAAAAGGTAAGAGGTTTCCAACACTATTCTTAATAACATAGAATGCAGAAGACTACTTTGAGAGACTGGTTCAAGAAGATACAAGCTCTTAGATCTCCCAAAAAAAAAGCTATGGATCTTTATCAAATGGTCAAATCAAACAGAGATGATAAAATGATATTTATAGATAATGAGAGGAATCGTATTTTGTATGAATCTCTAAGTCAGAGAGGCAGCGTAAGGCATAGGGAGCAAAACAAGCATGCATCAATCTTAGATCCTTACCTATCATCACCTTGCTAAAAGAAATCTTTCTATCTGTTCAACAAATCATGGGCCTAATATGCATTGGTGAAATTACTAATATAAATGAACATGATCCCAATCTCCAATATTTATGACAACTTAAAGTCAATGTATTTGACATAAGCAATACATTTAAAGTATACCATACATTTAGAGCAAGTACTATGATTTGATTTATTCCTAATTCTGTTTCTCATTTAATCAATTTTGCCAATACACAGTGCAAACAGGCTTTCAAGATATCATGAATTTCATAATATATGTAATTATATCTTAGTGAACATGGCATAAAGTAAAAAAGAAAGAGGAAAATAGAAAATAGAAATAGTTTGCAGAAATCATAATGCATAATGCAAAAGAGCATAAGTGGGCAAACAAAGTTATGAAAACCGAACAAAACATAGAACTGGAATGAGAGGTTTAAGATTCAATGGCTCCCGTGGAACCTTATGACCTAATATATATTAAAATAATACAATTATTATAATACAAACTATACAATAAATGAAATTTTTCAAAGTAAATATATAATTACCTCAATTAAGATTTTTGAACAAACTCTATTAAAGAGATATAAAGTACATTAAGAAGCTTGATTAATTATTATTATGAATATATATATATATGGCATTAAATATATTTACAAAATTTAAAAATATATATAATATAAATATAATTTATAATAAGAATAATATTTAATTTAATATATAAATTTATAATAATAAAGTTTAGGTTAT
>NW_021318650.1:311086-359514 GCF_001605985.2 Dendrobium catenatum
TTATTGTGAAAAATGCTCATCATATTAAAATATTGCTAAAGATGGCTTGGATATCAAAGTGAAAATTTTACTAATAGTAAAAATAGTTGTGGAATCCAAAAGTTGCAAAAAACATTAAAAAATTAGAAGATTTTGTTATAAAAATGTTTATATTGTAAAAAACCAAAAATTGAAAAAAAAAACATAGATGCTCGTATAAGATCTAAGAAAGCAATTATGCATTGCAAAAGACCTTACTTTGTAGTTGATTTATATTATAATGATTTAAAAACTAAGGAGGAAAGAAATCATTAAGTATTGAATTAGCCAAACAAAGAGAATGATAGTAAGGAGTTAGTTCAATTGAAAATTATAGATGATGATCAAAAATACTTTCTAGAAATGATATCAGTAAAAGTGGATGATATATTTGCGAAACTTTTAATGAATATTGTGAAAATAAGATTAATGATGTAGGACCTTAGCACCCTAATGAAAAAAAAGATTCTATTTATCGTCGTATTAGTAAAACAAAGTTGACCTGATATAAATTAACGCCTCGACCTTTGCGGCATGAAAAAATCCTTCTGAGTCTATTTACGCAATATTTTAAACCGTCTTTCTACTTAAGATTGCGAGAGGTGTCTTATGTATGCTTTTTGCCTGATAATATTCTTCTTGTGATAAGACTAGAGAGGAGGTTGAAGTTAAACTTGAATTATGGAGGGTTCAAACCTTAGAGTCTTAAAAAGTTTTTTTTTGAGTTTTAATCTAAAAATGGTAATATATGGAGTTAATTTTAGTATAACAAACCACTTAAGGATTGGACTTTGACATTCAATCATTATATAAGATAACATTTTTAGAATATCTGATTATTGTTCAGATTGATGTGAAAATAGATGTGTTTGATATTATATCAGTCAGTAATCTAAGTTGGAGGTGAAGGAAGAATGCTATGGGCTGTGTTTTATAGAAAAGTACCCCTCAAACATAACGGAAGAATTAAAAGATGGTGTGATGGCTGCCTGCAATGCTTTATGGTTCCGATATGTTGCCATTAAAGAAAGCATAATATTACTTACGTTAAGTGTGCAGAGAGAGGATGCTTCTCTGTATGAGTGTGCTTTTTAACGCCTTAGAGATTAGATTACTAAATGAGCATTTATACAGAAAAGTGGAGTAGCTTTCATTAGAAATAAGATTAGATGAGATTGCCTTAAGATATTTGTTCTACATATAAACGGCTTTTCCTTTTCGTATACTCCGGTAAGTAAAAAAGGTATTAGATTTACTATGTTAAAAATGATTAATGCAGCCTAAAAAGACTTTTGTTGGAAAATATTATAAAAATATCTTTTTTTATTAGATCAAACGAGAATTTACTTCTAATAGGACACAATGGAGAAAAAGGATTCATGTAGCCGACCCCATGTAGTGGGATAAAGGCTTGATGTTGTTGTTGTTGTTGTTCCATCCTTAGATCTTTTATAAGACCTACTCATTAATTTACAATGAATACTAAAGATAACAATTATAATACACATTATAACTTATTTATAATATATAAATTTATAATACACATTATAAAAATTTGCAGCACAATCACTCCAAATTCGTAGCCCAACCAACCCAAATTCGTAGCCAATCAAGCCCAAATTCTCATTCTAACTGATATAGAATTCAATTATTCATATTATTTTTTTAATCCCACGTTATAAGAGAGTTTAAACTAGTTGTCTTTACATAATATAAAGTACATAAAGCTTACAACAAAACATGTTATGTGAGATGACATGTATATGTCATGGTTGAATTCATCTCCATATCTAATAAAAATATTTTAAAATTTATAAGAAATATATTTAATAAACTAAAATATAATTAAAATAAATTAAAATATTTTATAGAACAGGCAACCAGGTCAAGTTCAACAGTTATTTGGTTGAACCGGGAGTTCGAATCGGTTCAAGATGGTTTGAAGCAAACACATTTTTTATGTTTGACCAGACCGGTAACTTGGCCGGTTCACGGTTGAACTAGTTGAACCAACCGAGCCTGTCCAGTCTGATTTTCAAAATGTTGTGGGAAGATGAATAATCGTATATATTTGCACTAAAATCATCACCATATTTAAGCAAAATGCACTGTAGATATTTACTCTTTATTATAAGGGAATGTAAATTTAACAAATAAAGCATGTCTAGATCTTAGGGTTCCTATAAACAAGAGGATGAGAACCCAACACAATAAGGGCCAAGAGAAAATAGCATGGACCGTAAAAAACTTGAAATAGGGCTAACATAAAAAGGATGGAGCTCTGTCTCCCCCTACACCCACAAGTTTTTTTTTTTTTTAGCCCATTGGATTCAATACATAAATATTATCGTTTGCTAATTAAATATGAAAATAGAAAATGGTCCCTGGATCTAGCAAATAAGAAAACCTACAAATCATTAAAGATTTTCATTTGATTTTTTTCTCTTTGGTTCGGCCAACTTGAAACTGAGAAAGAATAAGTACAAGCAACTTCCAATTCCATGAAATTGCAACAAATAAATTGAGCTCAATCCTTAAAGGAACATAACATGAACATAATACAACAAAAACATCAAGCTTTAATCCCACTAGATGGGGTTGGCTATATGAATCCCTTCTCTCCATTTTGTCATGTTAAGAGTCAAATTCTCATTCAAATCTAATAGAGAAAGATCATTTCTAACATGAACACAATGGAAATAAAAAAATAATTATTTTTTTAAGAAAAAGTCAAGCAATTAAATTTCTTATAAGCTAGATAATATGCAATACCTCAAGCCTCTTAAACCGTTAACAACTTTATTCAAAGTGGGAAACATTTGAAAGATTTCAAAGAAAATGAATGTGCACGACACCACATCCTTGAAGAGGAAACTTTTGCTTTTGTAGTCTCTAATTCAGGATGGAGGACAACAATATAGTACAGCAATCTCGGCAAGATGGTACAAGTACAACCATAGCAAAACAATGGTGCAGCAGAAGTAAAGCAAGTGCAATGCCAACAATACAACAATATTATAATATTAGAAGCATCTAATCAACGCAGGGAATCCTAGCCTACAAAAGTAAATAACCCTAGACCCAACAAGCTTCTACGTGTCCAAAACATTAAGGAGCAACTCTAAATACTAAAAATCATTAAGATGGGAATGATGGCTATGATCGTCTTAACATCCTGTCCATATTACTGAACAAATTTAGGTTGTAAACGGACTTCTATAGTGTTTGAGATTAGCTCGACTTCCATCAAATATTCAGTGCAGGCTGTAAACGGACTTCTTTAGTGCTCGAGATTAGCTCGACTTCCATCAAATATTCAGTGCATGCCAATGCAAGGGCAGCAGCAACAGTAGTGGGATAATACATCAGTAGGTGAGATTATCATGATGATAGGATACTTACAACTTAGAGTCAAGGGAATGAAAAAGTGATAATAACAACAACAACATCAAGCCTTTATCCCACTACATGGGGTCGGCTACATGAATCCTTTTTGTCCATTGTGCCCGATCAAGAGTCAAATTCTCATTTAGATCTAATAAAGAAATGACATTTTTAATATTTTCTAACCAAGTCTTTTTAGATCTACCTCTATCTTTCTTAATATAAATTAAATTTATTACATCTACTCTCCTAAACGGGTCATTGGAAGTCCGCCGTTTTATGTGACCAAACCATCTAAGGCGACTCTCTCTAATTTTATCTGCCATTAGAGCTACTCTAACCTTTTCACATATATGCTCATTCGTATCATGTCTCTGAGCAAAGCCACTCATCAACCTGAGCATCCTCATCTCTGCAACACTTAACTTAGTATTATGCTTCTCTTTTAATGGCCAACTTTCTGCGCCATAATGCATTGTAGGTTTAAGCAGCATCTTATAGAATTTTCCCTTAGTTTGAGTGGTACTTTTCTATCACATAACAAGCCTGATGCATTCCTCCACTTCATCCATCCAATTTGAATCCTACTAATAATATCCCCATCTATTTCGCCATCACTCTAAACAATAGACTCAAGATATCTAAAATGTGTACTCTTATTAATGACTTGATTGCTCAAAGTCACAAACCCCCGCTAAGTCTATTACTACTAAAATTACACTCCATGTATTCAATTTTAGATCTGCTCAATCAAAAACCTTTAGACTCTAAGGTTAACCTCCATAATTCAAGTTTACTTTCAAATCCATCTTTAGTCTAATCAACAAGAAGAATTTCGTCAGCAAAAAACATACACCTGGGAACATCCTCTCGCAAATCTCTAGTAAGAACCAAGGTTTAAAATTGCGTAATAAGCCTCGAGGCGTTTTTCATCCGCGAGGCGAGGTGTAAGCCTCGAGGCGGTATGAGGTATAAGCCTCACGGACGAAAAATTGCGTAAATGTGAATTTAAGTATTCTAGCATGTAAATAATAGTAAGAGTCTATGATACAATAAAAACATCTAAATGAGAAGTGAACTTAGTGGAAAACAATAAAATAGATACAATATATGCATCTCATAGCATTATTCAAAGTACAAAACTACAAATTGAAGTCTATCATAACTCCCAAAGTACAAATAAGAAAGAATATCTAAAATCCAATCATGTCCCATCACTAAATGGGTCTTTAGTGGAGGCATATTCATCTCCAATTGTATCTATGAATGGCAAATCTTCATCATCATAAATCTTACACACTTTTCTCTTCCCTATTCAATAAGAATTCTTAGTGTGATGTTAATTGCATATATTTTAAATATAACAGCACATAAGAAATTGTGATATACCATTATTTGCTTGTTGTGCTGCAGTACTAGTGGATGTATGTGGTGTGATACTAATGGATGTGCCCGCTTGATGTGCTTCACCCCTCAAGACATCCACACTTAGATCCTTTAGCTACATGTCTGATAATGATAAATCTGTCTCATCATCTATGAACCACTCATTATTAGACGCCACATCATCACACACCAAAGGATCCTCATTATCCTTCAACCCCTTGTTCCTCAACCACTTATCTCTCAACCTATTGTTGTGCATAATATACACAAGGGAGTTCATTCTGAGTGTTGAAAATCGATTTCTTCTCTTCGTTTGCACTTGACTATATGTGTTCCAGTTTTGCTCATATCCAAAGGAAGAACAAGTGAGGCTTTGTATGCACTGGCATTGTCAGGTACCACCTGAACAACCAAT
This sequence comes from Dendrobium catenatum, assembly GCF_001605985.2. Classification (NCBI taxonomy): domain Eukaryota; kingdom Viridiplantae; phylum Streptophyta; class Magnoliopsida; order Asparagales; family Orchidaceae; genus Dendrobium; species Dendrobium catenatum. The sequence continues at coordinate 316,290 of NW_021318650.1, forward strand.
TGCTCCCCGATCTCCTCGACAACCCCATCTAATAAATTGAAAATGAAATCGGCATTTTTTACCTCATCTGAAGCTTAAACTGATCGTAAAAACATCGTGTCATAAGGATTGTTGACAATAATATCAATCATGCTCCTGCTCTTGACAGACCATCCATCTAACATAATGGTAACACCTTGTCTCACTCCATGTCTTTTTAATCTCATCAATACTTCGCTCTGTGTTCTACAGCTCCTTCAAAATCCATGTCCGCAACCCGTACATGGATGTTGCCTTCAACCCTCTCCCATACAACCCTACAGATCGCAACATATTGAATTAGGCCGGCGATGTCGCTACATTAAACGAAATGGCACTCTCAAAAAAGAATCTGTCAATATCCATGCACACCTGCCGTCGACCCTCTATGGTAACAGCCGCAAGCATCATCTATGCTTCTCCTCTATCCTCTCCTGGATTAATCATATACTATTCCATAGGACCCCGGGCACCTCTACTATGTATAGTGAAAGAAGAGTCATTTCCACTATCGCTCCCATAGTAAGCATCATGTTCGACCCTGTCATCAAATTGCTCATGTTGTAAATGTTTGGCCGTGATACTCTTCTTAATGTAGTAATTTTCTCCTTCAACTTATCTGACACATTCGCACAAGATGCTACGTTTTTATGTGAGGCGGATAAGTGTTCCTTCATGCAGGTAACTCCTCCCCTAACCACTTTATCACTAAAATTGCATTTCAAATACACGTATGTCTTCTTGTCGCCGCCTATGTCAACATGTATACTATACTTCCAAGAATGATCCCTCCGCAATGACGTATTTGACATTTTCTTGCCCCTAACCATGTTTCCTAATGCACAAATGCAAAATCAAACCAAAAATCTCAAAAAAATTTAAACCCTAGATTTTCTATAAGTTGAAAAATTAAACCTTGAATTTAAAAAAAAATGAAAACCGGTAGTAGAGGTGTCGTAGAGGGCGGCCGGACATGTGCTGCTCATCGGCGTGAGGCGGCGGGAAGGTCGGCCGAGGGACGCTAGGGCAGGGTCGTGTGGGGCTTTGTGGCTTTGTGTGGTTCAGGTCGGCCGAGGAACACTAGGGAGGAATGAATGGGGTATTTTATTAGGCACTTAAGTGAGTTGGGCCCGTTTGTTTGAGGCGTATTGAGCAATTACGCCTTTGAGGAGCGCCTCAGGTTCTATGAGGCGTACGCCTCTCCTGGTCCTAGAATTTCTTAAGCAATAAGGCGCCTAGGGGTGAAATTGCATAGAGGCGCACCTCTAATTGGGCAATTTTAAACTATGGTAAGAACATCCATGACTACAACAAAAAGATATGGGCTTAAGGTTGATCCTTGATGTAATCCAACTGAAATTGAAAAATACTTGGTAAAATCACCTTGTGTCTGAACAGAAGTAACAGTTCATGCATACATATCCTTAATGACTTTACTATAAGTATTATTAACCATTTTCTTTTCTAGAACTCTCCATAGCACTTGTCTTGGAACTTTAACATATGCTTTCTCTAAATCAATAAATATCATATGTAGATCCTCCTTATTCTCTCTACTTCTCCATCAAACCTCTCAATAAAAGTATGGCTTCCATAGTAGACCTACCTAGCAAGAATACAAATTGATTTTGAGAAACCGGCATGAAAAAGTGACAATAACAAGAAGGAAAAAATGAAACCTTCTTTTAAAGCCAAACTCACATAAGATGGATCTAGGAAGTGCGTAGTACTTAGCACCTCAAATTATCAAGGTATTCATCCTAAGTAAGTTGGTTGAATTTAGCATAGGGAGAAGCTTTCTTTGAAATTCATATCATTTATTTCAAAAGAAATCATAACTCCTAAATAGAGGGAGCTAAAGGTTGCAATGACTAAAGTACCCTTGTATCACAAATACAGGTTAAATAGTCATAGCAAAAAAGCAACCCCTAAAACTATGTAAAACCAACGTAAGTCTTAGAATCCATGACAACAAACTATGTGACTAGGTACATTAAGCTAAGCCTAATAAAGCATCTTATCTTTCATCAGTTGCATAACTTCATACATCAATTTTGCTTTGCCTGCTCGCATGAGTAAGTGCATTGAAGTGAGCTTTTCACCAGCAACAAGAACATTGCAGACATGTGATGCACAATGATGGTGCAATGGCTCACTTCTACTGTATGTAGATTTTAACGCTATTACTTCCTCCTCCCACACTTTTTTTTTTCTTTTATTTTGAAACATGAAAATCCTCATTACATGATTAGGAATGCACCCAACAAATGAAATATTTTAGCATATGCATTAAAGTTCTGGCCCAATCCAGTAAAGAAATAAGCCAAGGCAAGCATTACTCACTACTCAAAGAGGCAAAACAAAGCTGAAGGCATTTGAGTCATGACTTGATCACAACAGTGGGAAAATCTACTTAAAATCTGATAAAAGATACTGTATCCTAGATAAAAAATATTTTAAGAATACATAACCTAACCCAATCGTTCAACTGTCTAAAATAAATGTATTTTAGAATATAAAATTCCATCTATAATCAATGGTGCAAAATCTCCCTATTTCTTTTCTGGTGACATTGTTTTATGTGATTTCCTAAAATTTGAAGACCTTCCTATTTTAGCATCATAACAATATTTGCATGTATCATTTTCAAGGTATTTCCCATGCGAATAGGAACTGTTGAAGTAGTTGGCCTCTCAACTATATTCCATGAGATTTTAAGCTTATGATTGCCTTTATGCCATGATCTTCTATTTGAGCAGGATGTTGATATGCTCTATATTTGTAGCTTGATTAGTTTCAAAGATTCCTACTTGTGTAAATTATAAAACAACTATTTTTTCTCGACATCTATAAATTGGTGATTCGCCAAAGGTTAGTTATTCATAATGCATGTTCCATGAGATTTTAGATGTTATGGCCTTCTTCATCTGCTACATGGCGAAGATCATTGAGATTAGATGTGAAACTAAAAGTTCTTTTAAAACAAATAGTGTGAGGTATGCTAGCTTATCTCTTTTCTTTTTTCATCCATCTTTTCCCACTCTTTATTTTGTCGTTGGATTGTAAGTGTGTTAATTTTATTCAAATCTACCACATTCTTGGCTTCTTTCATTTGCATGAAATCTTAATTTTATAACACTTTAATAATCATCGTTTGTCAATCTTATTTCCTATTAGGAGATCAGTATATTTTTTTCATTGAAATTATGTTTTCATCTATTTTACTTAGCATTCATTACTAATAGAAAATGGATGTTATGTTAGATAGTTTGCTTCCTAGAAGAAATTGCATATTGAAATTGCAAACAACTTCAAAGAACATCTTATATCAGTGATAATTACACTACTATTGATGAATTTAAAGTTTTATGAATTTCAAAGTGCACTCCATATATTGTATGCTATTTGTCACACATGTGCATGAGAGAGAGAGAGAGAGAGAGAGAGAGAGAGAGAGAGAAATCTAGAATGCCACATAATCTAACCTGCCCAATCCATTGCCTCAAACTGATAATGTGATCTCTGACTTGCTCTATACTGAATAGTTCAGTCATTGATACTCCTTTTATCTTTGGTTTGCCAGACTTGCTTGCCGTAGCAGGATCAGTTGATGGCATGTTGGCTTCCTGATTCATCTCCATCTTAGCTTGAGAAGGCTCTTTACCTACTGGCTGCATTTCCTTCTTGTTAAAAGCATCAACTTCAACAGAAGGGCAATGTTCAGCAGCACTTTTTGCAGGAAGTGCGCTGTTTGACATAACATCAAGTTTGGTATCTGGTAAAGGACAACACCCGTCTACTAATGATGTATCCATCTTCACTTCAAATGCCTCACTTTTACAAGGCAAAGCTGCATCAACTTGTTGATACATATTGGATTGCCTCTCCTTGGGAACATTGATTTGATTTGTAGGAGCAGAAATCAGAGATGATTCTTCAATCTTGGGTACAAAAGAAGGGGCACTCTGAATTTTCATGCGCTTAGATGAAGGTTGTTGACAATCAGTTGTTTCGCAAGGAGATAAACCTTCTTTACTCATCACCTTATCCATGCTTGGGGACATGATATTCTTCCAGGAACCATTCATCTTGTTTGTGACACCAGTATCAGAACATTTTCGATTGCGCATTTTGACGGATGCTACAAACTTCTGCACAGGAACGCATACAGGACAATCTGCTATGTTACAATTCATATAATGATTAAACAGTTTTCTTGATAGAGCACATCGTGGAAACATGCAGTTTTTTGAATTACATGTATCAATATGCATCCATAACTGCTGAACCTTAATGCAGTTGACTTCTTCACATTGTCCTTTAGGAGATGTGCACTTACGAGAATGGAGGAGGAGTAAAAGCCACCTCTTCTGCTTAAAATAGTCTTGTTCCCTATCAGAGACATGAAACATTTTATTTGAGGATTCTGGCACAGCAGCATGTCCAACAAAAGCATGAGCATCAGGAGAGGTTTCACGTGTTTGTGCTTCATCCTTCCCTGCCATTCTTTGGTGAAATTCCTTCTGCATATGCTGCTCAAAAGAAATTTTTTCTCTGTCATGTGATTTTTGTGGAGGCTGAGAATACCAATGTTCCTTGGAAAGTGCGTCAACTTGTGATTTCACAAAGAGACAACTAAGCTCGTTTTGTGATTCTGCATTCCGTTGCTCTATTTCCCAAAGCTTTTGTGAAACCTGCGAAGACAAGGTCTGAACATCCTGAGGGCCCTGTATCTGACCAAGCAGTTGAGCACCTTTGGATAGGTTTCCAGAGGATGTATTCTTCTGATACTGATTTTGCAATTCGGAAACATGAAATTGTTCATTGACACGTGGAAGCAAAGATTCATTAGTGGATTCAAAACCATCTGCAGACATTAGCTGTCCTGAAAAATTGGAAGGCAAGGAAAAATGCCTTACGTTATCCGTATTTGATATAATTTGTTGTTGATGCATCTGATTATGCTGATATCTTTGGTTCTGAACAGCTAGTACACTTGGCTGGTTAGACTGCTGAAACTGTTGATGATGAAAATTTTGCATCTGAAGTGATTGTAGTGTCGAGTGTGTTGATTGGAAATTCACACTTCGCGAACTGTCAAGCATTTGAGGCTTCAGTTGCATTGATGGCAAACTCGTTTGACTAAGCATTCCATGATTAGTTTTTGACTTAGAATTTATGCTCGGGTTTGAATTTTGACAATTCACTGTTGATACAGCAGTTGAACCACAACCATTTATGTTTCCAGACCCAGAGAGATCAGCAGTGTTCATAGGATAACCATCACCAGCTAAAGGTAACATTTGCTGCGACATAGATGCTGAATGATCAAAAATGACAAAAAATCAGATACAATCAAACACAAAAAGCCAACAATAAGAAATTACCACAGATGACGGCCTGGGAACCAGAAAAAAGTTTCAAACAGCCCCAAAAAGCCCATACAGCATTATTGGCAAAAAAAGGTAACAGAGGTAGAAGGGACACTTACCTAGTTACCTGTAATTAAAGACTGATGTTGTTGCATACCTATATGTTGCTGCAAAGGTTTTGGAGAACCCCCATAAGAAACTGGACCAAGATACCCTTCTGGGGCTGTAGGACCATTCATGTGGTGCATGTTGCTCCGAACTAAACAACTTATACCTCCATTCATAACAGCATTGGATAAAGTATATGGAGATTTTTGCTGTATGTTGGACCTTATACCAACTCCCATTCCAACACCATGCAGTAAACGGTTGTTCTGACTTCCATCATAATGCTTTTGTTGTTGCTGCAAGACCATGGGAGAATCCATATTCGAAAATCCACCACCATTGGAAGATTCTGAGTTTATCGATATGGATTGCTGATTATTTAATCCAGGGGTTGGGATCATCATACTTGATTGTCGCATTATGCCCACAGATGATACTATACCATTTCCACCAGAATTGTGGATAACATTTACAGTTTGTGGCGGATATCCATTTGGAATCGTCCCTGTATAAAAATATGATGTAATTGCAGAAGACTACAGAAGAATATCAAGAGTTATAATAAAAAAAAGCCAGTATAAGCATAGCTTCCATACCAGTGGATGCATTGAAAGAGGCAATTTGTCCCATGCCAATTGGTCCATTATTATTAGGTAAAATATTTCCCACATTCACTGCAGTTTGCCCCATCATACCAGCACCACTGGCGGTTATCATGGTGTTATCTTGAGATACTGTAAGGCCTTTGTTTCCATAACTGGTCATGCCAGGCGTCGGTATCATTGTACTGACAGATGATGATGGCACATAATGAGCTTGTTGACTATTATTTGAGAACCTTGTTATTCTCTGCAAGCGCTGATCAATAGCTGTTGATGACATGTTGCCATAATCCTCTCCCTGCATGGTTTATAAATGTTCTAAAAGATGTAGAAATGAAAATATCCAATGAACATTCTTAGAATAAACCATACTCCGGATAACTGTATTCAATCTCGGAAAAGGTCCAATAGAAGTAAAACACAATCCGCCAAAAAGCACGTAAATCCTTATCATTGATAAAAAACACTAACTGAAAAACTTTACCTGTAAAATTGCATCATTAAATATGCGCTCTTCTAAGTGCTTAGCAATGTCAGGTAATCTTTGCATAACCTCTGAATTCGGATTATAACTCTTGCGCTGAAGAAGCTGAATGCTGAAAACAGATTAAACAGCTACCATAAGAGACAAAAGACGATCTAACAGTTGAGAATCAGTATAGAAAAACGTGGTAAAAGGAGACCATGATCATTGTCGAATGTATGCTCTATAACAAAATAACTAAAGTTGACAACATTATCAATGCCTCGGGAGTTGACAACATTATCAATGTGTTCGATTAAAAAAATACTAAATACAAATTTAACATGTGTCCGACACTCATGACTTAAATATTTTATGATTTTTTTTAAATATAATTTCTTGTATTTAAACTTTTTATTTATTTAAAATATAAAAACTAAACTTTTTATTTTATATCCATAACACCAAATCAATCGTCTGCACTCAATACCCCATTCATCGAATATTCTCATTTTCATTTCTCAATGGCGGGTCACGATTTTGGTTTCACAATAATGCCCAATGTCTTTTCTTTTTTAATTTTTATTTTTTCAATAATGCCCGATGTCATGACGTCAAATGTCATTATAATATCGACACTTCAAAATCATCCCAACATCAAAGTCTAATATTTTCTTAGAATTGATGCTCGATACTAGTCTTTTCTACACCCACAACTTGACAGCTCATCTTTATCCGACGTCGTCTTAACATCGACGACCAACGCCCTTTCAACATTGACGGCAGATGTCCTTTTGACATCAATGTCCAATACTTACTGCAAAACATCGATGCCCGACTCTCGACAGCATTTTCACCTCCTATCTCAATGCCTGATACACTACATCAACGTATGGCTCTTGATATCCTAATATTAATCATTTTAAACACAAATTCTAGTTAAATGACTTATTATTTCTAAATTATTATAATATTATACTTCTTCAATTTTCATACACTTTTTTAAAAATATAAAATTATAATATCGTGTCCCACTAGTGTCTGTATCCTATATTTTTAATAATTAAAGTGTATCGTGTCTGTGTCGTGTCGTGTCGTATCTATGTCGTTGTGCCCGTGTTTGTGCATCATAGATACATAGCTTTTAAAATACAACCTGCAGTTCTACAAACGATATAAAACTTTAACCTTTAAAAATATAGAATCCAAGATGTTAAACATTAGCCAAAAAGCGGATAATCCACCGCAAGGTTGAATTATTAGCCGAACATCATAGTAGTTACAGATATTATGGCAACAAAAAGGCATGGTATACACTCACCAACAAGCAATATTAATATTGCCCAAAGGTTTTAAAGTAAATTATATATATCTATAAATACACAATTCTTGAGTAGTGAATAAAATTATTCCATTTTCAAACCTCATAAAATATAAAAATAATAAGTAACACTTTCAAATTAAACAACACACTGCATGCCTAAACATCTAAGAGCACATCTTTTATGCAATTATCAATCAACTTGCTTGCACAAACCTTTACAATAGATGGTCCGATCCCATTCTCACATGAGTAGTCTTTTAAAAGTTTTCCCATACATGTGCCACAAGTGCATCATAATTGTGATTAAAAAAAACACATACGACAAGATGAATCTATATCAAAAGGTTATAAAAGAAGAATATTCATTAAAAAAAAAAGTTTCTAAAGAAAGCTTGAGATAACAATCTTTGAATGATAGATTTAAGTAAAAGGATTTAGTAGATGAATTTCAACACAAATATTAGAATTTTAACAAGCAACGGACATGCAATTCAAATTAGATGCAATATGTTGGTCAATTAGTTTCTGCAATTGTCCTGACAACATAAGTTATGAGCTTACCATAATGCCATGGTACTCATGGAACACTAAATAATCAGAATAACTAGCAATAAACATAATCATAGTTTATGCATGAATGCTTGACTACTACAAGACCATGTGTGTAAGTAGAGGGACTGGAACTAGCTAAATTGTTTAGTATTTGTCATGGATTTTGAGTTCCCCCAACTACCTTGAACCTCACAGTTAGCAACATTAATTTAAAGGTCACAACCATCTTGAACCGTAGGGTTAGTAGTAACAAGTTAAAAGCTAAATATAGTGCATAGATCAATAAAGAAAACTACATCTATTGCCCCGTAGATGAAGTCACGAGGTCAACCATGAAAAAACAAATATTGAACTTCAAAGCAAAAACACAAGGTGTCCTACAGCATTGAGAGTTTTCCTTCTCTGAAATATGAATTATTTTAGGCATAATCGTGAAGCCTGGAAAATGAACTTCAAACCACATCATGAAACTCTTTTGAAAACTTTCATATTAATCTACTAATAATAACTAAAGTAAAGCTAGTGCACCATAATCCTGTTTGCTACTCAAAAAACTAAAGAAAAGTTATCATAGTTAATAGTACAAGCTGACTAGCTCACTTAAGCATAAGCAGCAATCAACAATTTTTCAAACAAGATACAAGATGCATCATTGGTGATAGTAAACCACGGTATTTAGCAATATATGTTTGAAAAGCATTGTGATTTATTACATAAGATAAAAGTAAGTAACAGTAAAATTGTAATTTAAGAAGCACATTTCGTGGATTTAGACTCACATATAATCCTGTATCCTCTTGCGCTTGATCAACAGCTCAGGGTCCGTTTTATGCGCATGATTGCCTATACTTTGCATTTGGGAAGACAATGAATTGACAGCCAATTGAGATAAACCAAACACCTGCTGCCCAACCTGTGTAGGCACTTACCCGGGTATCTGCCTAGACAAATGTGTCGGTACATTAATCTTCTTCTTCTATTAAAAAAACTGCAAGATCAATCAAAGCACAAGCATCATAGTTTTTTGCTTCCGTACAGTGAAATTCAGAACTCACCACCAAATTCAAAACTTTCTCTGAGCAAACCTCAGTAGCAGCGAACTACATCCTATCAAGTGCCAGAATCTCTTCCATGCACCTTCATATACAATAATTAAGCAGCCATGTTCGTTAGACAGAATAAAAGGAATATAAGCACACCATATTTTAAAGCTCGACAAGGAAGATGGATTTAACAAAATGCTAATCTTTCAAAGCAGTAACCTAAAGTACTTCGACGAACAACGCAAAGTTCCCACCATAATAAACCGCGATAACAAACCGGGCATTTAGATGCAGTGACGTCCAATATAGATTGAAAAACGTAATTTTTCACAAATTCCACGCACGCATCAAATCCCTAGGCATCCCATGACATCCTCACGACAAGTAACTACGGAACCAATACAGAAGCCCGAAGAATTGCTTGAATAGGGCTTCTGAATAAAAACAACCAAACAAAAACGTCTATGTTCCATTTACGCGAGCTTAAAAACCTTTTGTCATTGGTGATTCAATTGAAAGGAACAGAAAGAAGGAAAACAAAATAAACTCACTCGGTGCATTTCACGTAAAGCTGTACGCGGAAGAAGCGATTGAAGGCGAAACGAATCGTGATCGGGATCAAGACATCCGCAATGGGGACGGGGAAAAACCGGAAGACGAAGCCACAAACTAATTTCAGATCTTTTGAGAGCTCCTCGGATTGGAAAGGGTGCCCAAGCGTGAATCTTTACAGTTGTTTCGGAAGAACAAAGATTCGTGCCCTAACGTACCATCTTGCTGGGTGAATTCTAATTCTCCTCTTGACTTCTCCCGACAAAAGTTCTAATTTTATTTTGAAACAAAAGTTTCGATCCTATTTTTGTGGGGTTTTTTTTTTCTATTTTTAAGGATTTAAAGTCGATTTTTATTTCGGTTTCCATATGATCACAGTTTCAATTTTAATAGTTTTGATAATTTATCGATTTCGGAATTTAATTTTAATTATGATTTTATTTTATTTTTTAATATAAACGGCTTGTCTAAATATATAATTAATAATTTAATACACATAATAATTCGGGAGTAAATTTTAAGGAGCATGAATTATTTGGCGTTTTTAATAAAAAATGTCAAAATTTTGATTAATTCTGTTTCTATAGAATTAGCTAAACTGTTTAGCTAATTCTATTGAATACCAATATTTTTACTTAGCATCATTAGCAATGTCATTAACTGACATCATTAGCAATGTCATTGCTAATGATACTTAGTGAAAATGTAGGTATTCAATAGAATTAGTCAAATAGTTTGACTAATTTTAAAAAAGCCAAACTATTTAGTGTTTTCCACAGAATTAGCCAAATTGCTTGGCTAGTTCTATGGAAAAGGCTAATTATATTTGACATTTTCCATTGAAAACGTCAAATAATTTGGCTAGTTTGTTTCTTTTAATTATTTTTTAAATTATGATCTTTCACATAATTTTAATTTTTTATCAGGCTCCTTAAAATTTCCCATAAATCTATTTATTTAATTGTACACCTAAAATATCAATAGGTTTTATATTCACTTTATATTAACAAAATTATTCCTTTTTTATTGATATGTCATCATGAAATTATCTTGATCGAGCACGAATCTCGGCACAAAAATCAACTTGGAACTTGAAAACTTCAAAAATTAAATCCGGGAGCATCTGAACTCCGATTTCAGCGAGCTTATAGTCAAACTGAGCGTCTCGGAAATACAAACCCAACGACAACAAATTTAACTCAATTCGAGCCCAAATGAGCCTAAATAAAGAGCCCGAAGTGTTGTTGGAAATCTCGTACCACAATTTGAGTTACCAAACGGTCTCCGATTTTAACGAGCTTATCGTCGAATCGAACGGCTCGACGAGACGAATCCAATGAGCCCAAGATTGTCGAATTCCAACATCACTAAGGACTTCAAATGTCCAATGAACGGTGCAAGATCGAAGGATTCAATATCAGCCGTCTATTCGGCCACTCCCTATTTGCCCCTGATCTCACACCTATTTACGGGCTATGCCACTCCAGAAAAACTATAAATAGACCACTCATTTCTCATAAGAGGGGACCCCAAGCAAGAAGAAGAAGAGAAGAAGAAGAGAAGGGGAAGGAGAATCAGCTCCTCCTCGACCACCGCCGGAGTTCTTCCCGCCGCCCGAACACGTCAGGATTCTGCCGGATATTTGGGAGTAGGGCTGCAAGTGAACCAAACGTTCGACGAGCTACACATTATTCGGTTCGATTAAAGCTCGTTTGAGATCGTGTAATTAACTAAACAAACAAACTTGAACAATATTTTAAATACTCGATTCTTAAATAAACAAACTTGAACACTAATGTGTTCGACTCATTTATGTTTGCGAACAACATCATTTGAAGTTCGTGAACAAGCTCGACATTAAGCTCGATAAAATGAACCAAACATGAACAAGCTGATATTAAATGAACACAAACATGAACACTCACATACTCGACTCGGCTCGGTTCGTTTGCAGCCCTATTTGGGAGAACGCCGGAATTCTGCACAACTTTGTAACCGAATTTCAATCCAGAAGAAATTCATTGTAAATCTTATCGTCCTAACTTGTGGGACGAATCAGTTTCTTGTAACTCAAGCAACACTAGTGGAACTTTTCAACTGGGTATGGCCCCGTGGTTTTTCCCATTTTTGGTTTTTCCACATAAAAATCTTGGTGTTCATTTTTATTTCCTGTTTGTGTGATGAATATTCGTACAACGCTCGGATGAAAATTTATTAACTCTATCACCACGTATATTATAGCCCGTAACAGTTTGGCGCCGTCTGTGGGAACCACTATCCCACGAACTTCAAGTATTGCTATAATGGTTAACAGGCGTAGTAGTCGCATCGTTGGAACTTCCCGCTCCAACTCCCACCAATCCAAAAATCAATCCGTGAATCACAGATGCTCGATGTCTACCTCCTTTCATCATGGGGGAAAAAATGCTACCGAAGAAGGAACCTCATGACCTTCTTCAGAAGAAAGAATCTGGAAGATGGAAGAATCTCAGAACGAGATCCTTCAACTCCTGCGAGAGACTCGGCAACCAGCACTAGCACAAATGGGAGGAAGTTCTTCTCCCTCGAGATCCACCACGGGTTGAAGATGTTCAATTCAAACATCTTCAAGCAGAGATTCATCCTCCTCCGCTAAGGAGGCATCTACAATCACACTAGAACAACGAAGAATTGCTAAGGATTCTTCCCATCTCTTCGGGATCCGCCAAAATGAGGGAGAATCGTTGAAGGAGTATTTTCAACGGTTTTCCACCGAGGCTCGATAAATTCCAGGAGTAGACCCTGAATTACTCAGAGGGGTCTTTCTTGGAGGCCTTCGTCCTGGACCCTTCTATTCAGCACTCATGGGCGACACTGTTCATTCATATGCCGATCTGATCCATCGTGTGGAGGCGCAAATCTTTGCAAATAAGGCCATAAATGCTCATAGGAAGCAGTTTGAGCAAACCAATGAGAAGCACAAAGGTGCACCTGGGATGGACAATTCATTCTCACAACAGAAAAAGCAAGGGAAGAATAATTTTCCTCCTAGGCCTTCATTATTGCGATGGGAACCTTGACAGGAGAAGGAGTATACCCCACTCAACACATCTCGAACAAATGTATTGATGGCCGTTCGAGATCAAGATACATTAAAATGGTTGAATCCTTTGAAGTCGAACACAGGAAATCCAGATCAGTACTGTCACTTTCATCTTAGTCGTGGTCACACTACCGAAGCATGTAAGCAACTCAAGAATGAGATTGAAAGACTTATCCGCCAGGGTTACCTTCGATAATTTATTCAAGATTCACCTACCCGAGAGGAAGCTCGTCTCGCTGGGGGGCAAAATCAACAACAAAGACAACCATTGAATAATATTCAAATGGTTGGAGAGATTGAATGATCACGCACTTCGTGCATTTGTATTAGCAATACTACTTGTCTTGTTGTCTCTTTTATGTTGAGTAGGGTGTCACTTTGATATCTTTAATGTCTTCTTCCAAGTTAAATATTATATTATACCCATACGTATATCTTATATGTTGAGTCATTGTAACTTATATATCCCTAAATCATACTATGGAATTATTGTATTGCTTACATAATACAGTAATATGATGTTCATGTTATTGTGATATTATTTTCTCTTATAAAAGATAAAAAACTTCTCAAACTCTTTTTCCATGATTCAAGAAATATACAATCTATATTGTATCTCAATCACCAAATGATCAATCCGAGGGAGATTTGGTCTTACATCCTTGGTGGATTCTCTCGACCTCTTCTACACAGGTTAACGTCATCGAGTAGGGTTGTGATATACAACCTCGGATAGGTCTTACATCCTTAGTGGATTCTCTTGACCTCTTCCGCACAAGTTAATGTCATCGAGTAGGGCTCTGACATACAACCCCGGATAGGTCTTACATCCTTGGTGGATTCTCTCGACCTCTTCCACACATATTAACGTCATCTAGCAGGGCTCTGACATACAACCTCATATAGGACTTACATCATTGGTGAATTTTCTTGGCCTCTTCCACACAGGTTAACGTCATCGAGCAGGGCTCTGACATACAACCTCGGATAGGTCTTACATCCTTGGTGGATTCTCTTGACCTCTTCCACACAGGTTAACATGATCGAGAAAGGCTCTGACATACAACCTCAGATAGGTCTTACATCATCGGTGGATTCTCTCGACCTCTTCCACACAGGTTAACGTCATCGAGCAGGGCACTGACATACAACCTCGGATAGGTCATACGTTATTGATGTATTCTCTCGACCTCTTCTACAAAGGTTAACATCATCGAGCAATGTTCTGAGTAATAATGGTCTATCTATAAAGACTCCAAGAAAGCAAGTGATTGATAAAATCATCACTCATATAAAGACCTTAGCAGTCTAACAGTGCCTCCAAAAATATGAGGGGCAATGTATCAAAAGCATGTATGCAATCACAATTCAACTTTCTCCAAGGAACAAGTTCTCAATTTCATATACAACATCAATGGAGTTACATAAATTCATATTCAGATGTACATTTATTCTTACTAGAAGTTGAGATTAAAAAGTACATTGGCATCATTCGTACAAAATACCATCATAAAGAAACAAGAAACTTTATAATAGTCAAAAATCCTTGGTGGATTTAAGTGACTTCTTCTCTGCTACACACAAATATCTCCTACAACTTCTTCTTCTTCAAAGAAAGAAATATCTGATGTCTGCACATGTCGATATGAATATATATATATATATATATATCGCCTCAGCAGAATGCAACAGAACCACCGCCATCATTGCACCTTCATCTGATATTTGCTGGTGACCCTTCACTTCATATCGGCCATCATCGACTTCTCACTTGACTGCTACTTACAGCACACCGTCGAACTCTCTCCTTCAGCTCTACACTCGATTGTTAACTGCTAATGGGCTTCAACTCGATCGTCCATCGCTGACAGACTTCCACTCAAACAACATCAAAATTCTCCCCATCTACTCATCACTTCTGGTTCTCCTCCAAGATAATATCACCATTAGGTCTTCTTAAATCACCCTTGCATACAAGCAGCAATTGATCTCCTTCTATCACGGGTTGTCTATTTAGAAGATCGCCTCTCATCGCAACTTCTTCTACACAAAAGAAGTGCACTGAAGCTTGGGGAATGCCACCTATCTCAGAAAGTAGAATGCCTCTAATGCAAGAAGAAGAGCACAAGCGAAGAACAAGGAGGAAAAAAGTATCTTTCTACACAAAAGAGGGGCACTAAAGCTTAACAGGAGAATGTCGCCTATCTCTGACAGTGGAATGTCTCCAATGTAAGAAGAAGACCAGAGGGGAAAAGAAAGAAGAAAAAAGAAAAATCTCCTAACTTCTGCACAAGATGAGGGGCGCTAAGTCGAGCAGGGAAAATTTTCTACTCAAAAATAGTGGAAAGCCTCAACTGTTAGAAAGCCAGAGGGGAAAAAAAAGGAGAAAAAAGAGAAATCCCCTAACTTCTGTACAAGAGGAGGGGCGCTAAGTCGAGCAGGAAAAATTTTCTACTCAAAAATAGCGGAAAGCCTCAACTATTAGAAAGCCAGAGGGAAAAGAAAGAATAAAAAGAGAAATCTCCTAACTTCTAAACAAAAGGAGGGGCACTAAGTTGATCAGGAAAAATTTCCTCCTTAGAAATAGTGGAAAGCCTCAACTGTCAGAAAGCTAGAGGGAGAAGAAGAGAAGGGGCAATTTTTCTAAAGGCCTTAGAGGCTTATTTATAGTTTTTATGAGAGAAAGGGGGAAGTTTCTAGAATTCCCCAGAATTTTTCAGAATTTTCTAAATTTTTTTGAATTTTTTCGAAATTTTTTGAGATTTTTTTCGGATTTTTGTGGGCCCTACAAAAAAATCAAAAACCGCACAGAACCGCCGGCCAAACCACGCACCCAGAAGGGGGAGTGCCTGTTCGCGTGGCGCGCTCGCCGGTGCCGCCGGCGGCGGGCGGCGGGCAGTTGGCCGGCCGGCCGGTTTGGTTGTCAAACGTGTCCGGGCTCCAATTTTCGGCCCGAACGATCCGAATCCGACATTTTTGGGGTCCCCATACACGTTTTTCAATGTTCCTGGCTCAATTTTGACACTTGAGGAACTCAATGGGGCCTCTATGATCAAGTTTGAGCAAGTATTTAATTTTTGGAAAGCAATTTTTTTCGTTTCAGCCAATGCAAATTATCGACGCATATATTTTCGGACTCCTCGAGCTTCTACGTCCGAAAATAGCGAGGCAAAATAATACGTCATCATGAAATTATCTTGATCAAGCACGAATCTCGACGCAAAAATCAACTTGGAAACTTTAAATATTAAATCCGGGAGCATCTGAACTTCGATTTCATCGAGCTTATAATCAAATTGAGCGTCTCGAAAATACGAACCCAACGACACCAAATTCAACTCAATTGGAGCCCAAATGAGCCCAAATCAAGAGCCCGAAGTGTGTTGGAAATCTCGTACCATAATTTGAATCACCAAACAGTCTCCTATTTTAATGAGCTTATGTTTGGAAATCTCGTACCATAATTGGAAATCTCGAAAATACGAACCCAACGACACCAAACAGTCTCCTATTTTAATGAGCTTATGTCGAATCAAACGGCTCGACGAGACGAATCCAACAAGCCCAAGATCGTCGAATTCTGACATTACTAAGGCCTTCAAATGTCCAACGAATGGTGCACAATCGAAGGATTCAATATCAGCCATCCATTCGGCCACTCCCTATTTGCCCCTGATCTCACACCTATTTACGGGCTATGCCACTCCATAAAAAATATAAATAGACCCCTCATTTCTCATAAGAGGGGACCCCAAGCAAGAAGAAGAAGAGAAGGGGAAGAAGAATCAGCTTCTCCTCGACCACCGCCGGAGTTCTTCCCGCCGCCCGAACATGTCGAGATTCTGCCGGTTATTCGGGAGAACGCCGGAATTCTGCACAACTTTGTAACTGAATTTCAATCCATAAGAAATTCATTGTAAATCTGATTGTCCTTACTTGTGGGACGAATCAGTTTCTTGTAACTCAAGCAACACTAGTTGAACTTTTCAATTGGGCGTGGCCCCATGGTTTTTCCCCTTTTTGGGTTTTCCACGTAAAAATCATAGTGTTCATTTTTCTTTCATGTTTGTGTGTTGAATATTCGTACAACGCTCAGACGAAAATTTACTAACTCTATCGCCGCGTATATTCTAGCCGCAACATTTATAAAATAATTTTACAGCGCCTTGAAATTTATTATTTAATTTTAAGAATCTTCATTAAATTCTTCTTTTTTTTTATTTGGCACATGCTATTTAAAATTTTTTAGTTTTTTAATTTGATGCAATAACAATAAAAAAGTGCACAATAATCACTATGATAAGGGATTATGAATCAAAATTATTTCTTTTAATTGAGTATGAATCTAAGTATTTAATTTATTGACATGTGATTTTGATTTTGATTTTATGAGCACAATAATATTATGGAGCCTTGCATGAAATATCTAAGAATAGGAATCATTAGGTGAATATAAAGAAATATGATTCACGCACTCCTCTCCAAACTGAGTATCTGATTAATCTAAAGTAAATATTGTGCTCCCATATATGTAGTTAAATTAATTTGAAATATAAGATAAGATCCTCTTAGTTATCATAAAAGTGTAATGTATAGCATACTCAAAAAGAGAGAGGTCAATGGGTGAGTAATTTGAATATATCAAGAAAAATTTTTGTACCTTTTTTTTTATTTAATAAAATTAAAATAAAGAATAAATTTTTTATTTATTTTTATTTTCTTCAACTAAAAACAAGAGATTTCAGAATAATATAATATTTTTAATATGATGATGCAACCAACAAGTGATTCTAATAAATTTTATACGCTAAATTTATATTGTAACATGCATTTAATATTAAGCACAAAGCAATTCTAACATTCTAATTATTTTATCACATTAAAAATTAAATATGATATTCTTTTTCTTCACAACAAATTGAAAGAATCGGTGTAAAAAAAGTAAAAAATAGTAAATAAGCAAATAGATTATCATAGTTTGGCATTAGTGCCTACATCAACGCCTGGAGTTTCCAAACTTAAGATTTCAATGCTCTGGCATCTTGACACCATCAAGCAGACAACCCTCTCTCTTTTCATGAACAAATTATTACGTTCGGTGTCCGGATTCGTCCGGACACCAATCCAGACGTGTGACGTCACCAAAATACACCGGGTCCCAGTGTATTTGGGTGACGTGGCGCGTCTGAATTGGATGTCCGGACGTCTGGTTACCAGACGTAATAATTCGCCCTTTTCATGGGTAATGTAAGTCGTTATTTAGCACACCAGCCAACCAACAAAATTCGAAATAAGCTCCTTCAAGCTCACATGGACCATTTATCGAGTAAGTTTTCATAATATCATCTAGATGTTTGTTTGCATTGATTTTTTGCAATAAAGATGAGTGTTTGAATAAAAAAAAGTGCACTAAGATTGCTTTTAAAGCATATTTTAAATGATTTTAGTATTCAGATAATTGTACAAAAAACTGTCTAACGATCATAATTCAATTCTCTTGAAAGTTTAGTAGAACAAATTTGTCCTACAATGTTCAAAAAATATTTTTAAAGTTGTTATAAGCCCAACTAAAAAATTGAAAAGTGGTTGTTTAGATAGCAAATTAAAAAGAACTTGATGGGTCATTTACTGCAATTTAATAGTGCTTTTGTATTATTATTTGAAGAAAAAAAATAAAAAGGAATTCCTATTAAATTGACCTTGGCATTTATCTTCGATAATAAATTCCTATCAATGATAATAGTGCTTAAGTCCACAAGTTCCATAGTGACCTTGGCATTATCTAATACACTACGGGAAAACACGCGATTACCGGCGGAAATTTTTGCGCCGGTACGAACGGCGCAGTTAACGGCGAAATATTCCTAAATCTTGCGACGGAAAACTTACGACGCATTTGCCGGCGCATAATACGACGGACATCTTCCGGCGTCCCATGCGCCAGTAAATGCGTCGGTAAAACTAGCTCTAAACCGATTCTGTCGCACGTTACGGAGAAAACATACCGGCGAACAGTACCGACGGAACTTCCGCCGGCTTATTTAAACTCAACGACTTATTTTCGTCGCACATTACGACGGATCTTATTTCCGTCGGACACTCCGCCAGAACGTCCGCCGGTGAAAGCCCTATTTTTCGACACCGAGCCCCTCTGGCCGCTCATTCGTTTCCTTCCGTTCTCTCACATCGCGTGTTTCGCCCGTCGCCGTCCGTCGCTCGCTGTGGATTGACGTCGCCGACGGTCACCGGAATTCGCCGTCGACGGTCACCAAACTTCGCCGAGCATCCTTTCCTCTCTTTCCTGTTCGCGCGCCGCCGAGGGTCGCTCTTCACCGACGGAACGGAAGGTATTTTGTTTCATTTTTTTTCCTATTTTGGTTGGATTACATATAGGATCAGCCATAAGTCCATATCTTTTTGCTTTAGTCATGGATGTTCTCACTAGACATTTGCTAGAGGATGTACCTTGGTGCATGCTTTTTGTTGATGATATTCTTCTTGTTGATAAAACTAGAGAGGGGGTTGAAGGAAAGCTTGAACTATGGAAGTTAACCTTAGAGTCTAAAGGTTTCCATTTGAGTAGATCTAAAACCGAATATATAGAGTGTAATTTTAGTACTAATAGATATAGTGGAGGGATTGTGACTTTGAGCGATCAAGTCATTAAAAAGAGTATATGTTTTAGATATCTCGAATCTATTGTTCAAAACGATGGTGAAATAGATGTGGATATTATCTAAAACGGATTATATGAAGTGCAATTGTGACTTTTGGTGATCAAATCATTAATAAGAGTACACATTTTAGATATTTTTGATCTATTGTTCAAAGTGATGGTGAAATAGATGGGGATATTATTAGTAGAATTCAAGTTGGATGGTTGAAGTGGAGGAATGCATCGAGCTTATTGTGTTATAGAAAATTCCCCCTTAAACTTAAGGGAAATTTCTATAAGATGGTGGTGAGACTTGCAATGCTTTATGGTGCCGAATGTTGGCCACTAAAAAAGAAGCATAATACAAAGTTAAATGTGGCTGGCAGAGATGAGGATGCTTAGGTGGATGAGTGGCTTGACCCTTAGAGATAGGATGCGAAATGAGCATATACATGAAAAGGTTGGAGTAGCTCCAATGGAAGATAAGATTAGAGAAAGTCGCCTTAGATGGTTTGGTCATATGAACATCTATTAATGTCTTTTTAGATCTATATATATAAATCCATTACTTTTTTTCTCTTATATATAGGTTATAGATATTAGAAACAAAAGAAGTTGGATGTATAACCGATTATCTCAAAGTCGGAAGACATTAACAGATGAATTCATCAATGGGGTGAACTTTT
This sequence comes from Dendrobium catenatum, assembly GCF_001605985.2. Taxonomy (NCBI): domain Eukaryota; kingdom Viridiplantae; phylum Streptophyta; class Magnoliopsida; order Asparagales; family Orchidaceae; genus Dendrobium; species Dendrobium catenatum. Next base: position 336,747 of record NW_021318650.1, read on the forward strand.
TCATTCAGCAAGCGAAACAGCTGCCCAGCTTTATATCAGAAGGAAAGTTTCGATGTCCATGTTCTAAACACAAAAATCTAGTGCACCTAGAACCAGATGATGTAACTGTTGATCTGTATCGCAGAGGATTCATGCCACGGTATTGGTATTGGACTTCTCATGGTGAGTATGAGCCACTATTTGATTATCAATGCGGTCCTTCTACAAGTAGTAATGTTGCTGAGGCTGAAAAACATCCATCCAAATCTTGAGGAATTAGTTCATGATGCAACTAGAATTCAAACTGAACAAAATACAGAAGAGTTACCGAATACGGGGGCACAAAATTTTTATGATTTATTGCATGCTGCCCAGCAACCAATCTGGAAATGGTGCATGACTCACTCAGAATTATTTGTTGCTATGAAGATGTTAAGCATCAAGGCTGAATATAATGTTGCTCGTGAATGTTTTAATCAATTCATTGGGCTGCTTAAGGAAACCAATCCGACAGATAATTTAATTCCTACAGATCTATATCGGACAAAGAAGTTAGTTTCCAAACTTGATTTGACATACACAAAGATAGATTGTTGTGTGAATGGATGCATGTTATACTTTAAAGAAGATATCACAGAAATTGTATGCCGTCATTGCAATGCACCAAGATTTAAACCAAAATCTAGAAATAGAAGGAAGCAGAAGGATGTGCCTTTAATTCCTACTGCACTGCATCATTTTTTTTTAATTTTTTGTTATTACTCATATTTCTAATATATTTTTTTATGTATGTGCAGATGGCTTCAGGTGAGGAGCCTAGTAGAGCATTGATAAAAAATATATTTAACAGGCGCACTAAAAAGAGTACAACTGGACCACCTAGGCCACTACGTACTGAGGGGACCACCTAGGCTCAGTCTGCTACAAAGCCTTTGCCCACTCATGGAAGCGGTAGCCTACAGTTTTACTCACCAGACCCCCATTTTCCTTCACCAGATCCCGGTCAGAGTACTCCTTTCTACCCATACTACACCCCCCCCCACCGTATGCTGGTGCCCCTCCTAGTTATCAATTTTCACCATATGCTCCACCATATTATCCCTCACCAACCCATCAGCCTGCTACAGCTGGACCTTCGACAGCAGTTGCAGCAGAGCAGGAGACAGATGGTAGAATGTTGATAGCACCTGAGGGTGATACGTACGTACAGTCTCTTTTATTTAAACTGACGAATATTTTTATTTTATATTTTATATTTGGTTCACATAACTTTATTTTTGTAGGTTCTACCCATCAAAACAACCGACACATAAAATACAGGACATCATATGGAGCAGGTTTGACGCTCCTTATATTTCTTGGAAGAAAGTCCCGAAAGAAGTCCGGGAGATGTGGTTTAGAGAGTTTGAGGTATTTTTGGATTTTAGTTTTTATGTTAAATGATTTATTCTTTCTTACTTAAGATAATAATCTTATATATTATATATCATATGTATTTGATTGCAGAAAGAGTTTTGTTGGCTGCCCCAACACAATGACATGATTAGAAAGAATTTTGAGAAGCGTGGGTCTACTCAGATGCGCGACATATTCACAGATATTAGAAAGTCTGGGAAGCGACCATTGTGGATTGGAGAGGTTATATGGGCTGAGTTGAATGTAGCATGGGGCAGCGAAGAGTACAGTAGGAGGAGGGATCAAAATCGACAGAACAGAGCTTCTGATGTTGGTGGGTTGGGTAGTTCACTTCATACATGCGGCTCTAATCCACATGCTGAGCACAGGTGTCGTTTGGTAATGAATTTTAAATATTTTTTAAAATTATTATTTAATCTGTATTAATAAAATTCTCTTAATTCAAACAGAAAGCGATGCTTAGTAGAGAACCAACTCCTGTTGAATTGCATAGTCGCACTCATAAATAACAGGAGAATCAACAATGGATTGATGAGAGATCAAGAAAAGCCTATGTAAGTATATTTTTATATATGTTTAATATTTTTTAAGTTTTAGTTTAACTGTATATATTTATATTATACTTTCACAGGAGGATTATACACGGCTTCGAGAGACTCATGCCGCATCAGGTGAGGGCTCTTCTGGCGGCTCTGTGGAGTATTCTGAGTATCGCATCTGGTCGCAGGCCGTCGGAGGAATGCAGCATGGTAGAGTATATGGCTTAGGTGCGCAAGCTCAGGCATACGAGGGGATGACCTCCTCTACCGCATCCAGCTTCGCATCCAGTTCTTATGACTCCTTACAAGCTCAAAAAATAAGTGCCCTTCAAGCTGACCTAGAACAAGTAAGGAAATCACAAGCTGATTGACAAGCTCAGCTGCAAGCAAAGGTTCAAGATCAGCTGCAAGCATAGATTCAAACAAGTACGGAGCAACACAATCAGTTGTTGAATGAAATGCGCAAGATGAGGGATCAGTTGAGTGGAAAAGACGTAGCTCCACCTGAGAAGGAGTCCACGGAGTCAGAGTACTTTAATTTAGTTTACATGAACTTGTTTATTTCTGTGAACATGTATTATTGAACAGTTTCTTTTAATCTGATATTTTTTGTTGATTGTTACTATTGAACAGCTTCTTTTAATGTTATAAACTGTTGTGAAACTGTTGTGAATTTGTTATAAAATGTTGATCTGTTGAAATGTTATTATTGAAATGTTGTGGAATTGATATTTGTATAGGTTTGCATGTGTGAAAATTTGATTGTTGGCTGGGAAGGAAATTGTTTTTGTCAATGCTACAGGTTTCTGGCGGATTGTATGCCGGAAATCCGTCGGAACGAACGATACAATGATTTGTATCAGACTTATCAACGTCTTTCTTCCGTCGGCAACTACCAGCGCATGATCCGGCACGATTTCCGCCGCTTATTTCCGGCGACAACTTTGCGCCGCAAACAAAGCCGTGGGTTTTCTACGGCGACCTTGCTGCGTTTTGTCCGCCGGTACTTACAGGCGGAAAATCCGACAGAAACTTACCGGCGCATATGGTGCCGTAATTTATCAGTTGTAAGTCGTCGGCACCAATCCGATGTTTTACGGCGGTAATAGGTCGGGAAGTGCGCTGAAAAGTTTTCCGGCGCATTACATTTGTCGGAAAAAAATTTATCGACGCGACCAAAACCGGCGTATGCATTTCCGCCGAAACGTGCGCCAGAAACTTATAGTTCCATCGAATTATCTATGTGTTCCGGCGAATTTTGTCAGTTGGTAATGACGGGTTTTCCTGTAGTGACAAGAATACTCTCAATTAGGGATATTATTTTATTCTCTTCTTAGTTCGATGCATAGTAGGATTCATTGATTCTTCTAATCAAAAGAAGATAGGCTCAATAGACTATTTAACACACTCGAAGATCATGCAATCATCCGATCGATCAAAAGGGTAGAGAAATCACACATCAGGCATGGAAGGAACAAAAACGGAAGAGACATCATTAGTGTGATGTTAATAAGTGGGATTTATAGCCTCTCAAGAATAAATAGCTTACCTAATATAATAGATATATACTACCCCCAACTTAGCTAATAAAAAACAACAAGGGGGCTTATAACTCAAATTCAACCAAGGATCTAAGCATCCCCGACCTGAATTCACCACCCTACCAGGAAAGGGGTATCAGCTAAAACTCCACATAGTGTTTTAAATCCATGAAATCTTGGTTTTATATAAATACAAGAGTGGTGTGAGGTACAAAAGACAATGGGCCTCAAGCCTGACCATAAATTATACTACGTAGTGCAATAGTGAACTATCTCTCTATATGATAAAAATAAAATCTATATGGTTGACTCAGACTATATATAAGGGGTAGGGCTAACCAAAATGAATCGGTAGCCACTATGAAGTAGACTAGGTTTGAAATACTAATATATTTTAAAAGATTGACCTAAGAGTGATCATGAATTAAATTTTGAATTATTGGTTAATTTTAAGCCCCGTGTTCATTTTATCTTGCTTAGGCATGTGCTATCTTTTATAAATAATTTAATATCCCAAGAGTCTAACATAAGGACTCCATATAAGCCACCTTCAAGCAAAATAGTGAAAGAAACCTATGAAAATCAATCAGTTCTAGTGTGCAATCAATTTAAACACTTCAATAATCAAAGAATAAATAATAAAAAAGTCAAAAGTGCAGCTGGGCTCTATAGTACACCTCAAGAAAAAAGAAAATAGTATTTAAGTTCTATCATAACTACAACTCAGCCTAAAATTATATTACTAATGGAATAATATGTGGGACCTGATCGATCTTTACATGTTTGACCTCCTACCTTTTAAAATGCCCACATACCTGCATAGTTTTTCTAACTAAAATTACATATAAAACAGAAAATTTACATAAGCTCCCTACAAAACATAGGTTATCAAGGTTATAATAAAATGATTATATTTATATCCAAACCTAGTTCTTAAGTCCACATTCCATGGGCTTAACAATCCTCGTAGTACTTATTAGAGAGTGTATTTATGATTATAATTATAGTATTATTTTTAGCCCTTTATGAATGTGGCCACATGTAGAAGATATTTATATAAAATTCTAATCATTTCAGGGCAAGTGCCCACTCATCAATCAACAAAATAAAAAATAAAAATAAATATAAATAATTCAAATTAGAAATGAAACATCACATCATCACAAATGTAAAGTGAAAAAAAAAAGTTATTTGATGGAGGCTGTGGAGTGAACTTTTGAATTTTATAAAAGTTAAAAACTCTATCACCCCTAAATAATACTTAAGTTTGTTTTATATTAAATTAATAAAACTCCACTTAATATACTCAAGTCTACGTACCGAATCAAGTTGTAAAATGATATAATAGAGTGTCAAACCCATAAGGAAGTGTGCTTACTTGAAACAAACTACTACTATTTACTTTAATTATAATAATTATCCTACTAAAAAAATGATATTTATGAAAATTCTATCAGTGAATAAAATAGTAAAAATATAAGATATAATATTTAAATAAAGTGTTTTGAATTAATGAGCATAAATTTCATATCTTTCTTAATAATTCTCTTAATTATATATGTGATTCAGAGCATATGCATCCCTAGATCTCTATTAGGCTTATAGAAGTGAAAAGGGTATCTACTAATCTCCTATAGTAGTATTATCTTCTTAAAAATCTTGAATATTTTACATCTTTTATCTAGGCATGCAAACATCATATCTCAATATTCCTAGTTATTCTTATATTCCTTCGTCAATGCTATACATCACACTATATTTTAACTATACATATAGTCACTATGTACATTAAATTAAGAACATGATGATTTTAAAAATATTATTTAATATTTATAGAGCAAAAGCTTCATTAGTACTTAATATGCACTTTACATCATAATCCAAAATAAAAGAATTAGTCAGGCATAAAATAAATAATCAACAAACTCATTTTTATTAAAATCATAGAAAAATAAAAAACCAAGGGAGTGATATCATAAAAAAGGATCAAAGTATCTTCTCTACACTCCTCCCTTAACTTACTTTAAAAAATATAAGCTAAATATTCGAAATGATTGTATCTTATACTTCTCTAATCTCCCTTAGATTTTACTTTAAGAGAGAACTAGAGAAGTACATTCAAAAATATTAAATTTTATTTAAGTGATTGAACTCTTCTTTAAATATAATATCACAACTATTTTAAGACAACAAAAAAAAGGCATCTGGCACTACGACACTTTAAAGAGTGGTGTTGCAAAACCCTTGAAGTGAATTAATGCCCTAGTACTAAAACTTTTCAACCGCTCTAGCGCTTGCTAACGTAGATTGGTTACTTAGTAAATGATCGTGTATTTTTTCTGATAGAACATGGCCCTTAGAAATTACAACCGCAACACCACGGTGTTGTTGACATTCAAGCGCTACATTGCCTAAGTACAAAGATTGCACCAAGGCATGAGAAATTATGGCGCCAAGGTGTGAGAAATTATGGCACCAAGGCATGAGAAATTATGGTGTCATGGCATTTAAAAATAGAGAATTTGGCCCTGCCAAGCTGACTATTCGACGTCGTGGGGCTGGTAATGCTGTGACACTCACTTTTTTGACACCGTAGCACTATAAAATAGAGAACTTATCACTGTAATATCTGATTTTTGGTGCCTCAGTAGTATTAAAGGTGAAGCTACAGCGTTGTTTAATGAGACGTTGTGGCACTATAAATTATTTAGAACTTTTTGTCATTTTAAAGTTTTTCCGGTTTAAAATAACTAAAATAATATATTTTTACTAAGAAAAAAATGTAAAATACTATATAATTTATATTTATCAAATTCCCCATAGCTTAAACTTTTATTTTTCCTCAAGAAAATAATAAATAATTATATAAGCATAGGTTATCAAGGTTATAATAAAGTAATTATATTTATATCCAGACCTAGTTCTTAAGTCCACAGTCCAGGGGCTTAATAATCCTCGTAGTACCTATTAGAGAGTGTATTTAGGATTATAATTTGTTGCAACCCATGACCCCGAGTTTGAGATTTTGATGATGCCAAATAATGAGTGTTTTGGAACAGCTTTTCTTTCTAAATGATTCTCTTAATTATAGATGTGATTCAGAGCATATGCATCCCTATATCTCTATCGAGCTTGTAGAAGTGAAAAGGGTATCTACTAATCTCCTATAGTTATATTATCTTCTTAAGAACCTAGAACATTTTACAACTTTTGTCAAGGCATGCAAACATCGTATCTCAATATTCATAGTTATGCTTATATTCCTTCTTCAATGCTATACAACACACTATATTTTAATTATACATATAGTTACTATGTGCATTAAATTAAGAACATGATGATATTAAAAATACTATTTAATATTTATAGAACATAAGTTTCATTAGAACTTAATATGCACTTTACATCATCAATCCTAAATAAAAGAATTAGTCAGACATAGAATTAATAATTAACAAACCCATTTTTATTAAACTCATAAAAAAATAAAAATATAAGGGAGTGATATCATAAAAAGGATCAATGTATCTCTTCTACACTCCTTCTCCCTTAACTTATAGTGCTACTTTAATACATATAGGTTATATATTCTAAATGATTGTATCTTATACTTCTCTAACCTCCCTTAGATTTTACTTTAAGAGAGAACTAGAAAAGTACTCTTAGAAATATTAAAGTTTATATAAGTGACTGAACTCTTCTTTAAATATAATATTACAATTATTTAAAGACAAAAAAGGTAGCTGGCACTGCGACACTTTAAAGAGTGGTGTTGCAACACCCTTGAAGTGAATTAACGCCTTAGTACTAAAACTTTTGCACCACTCTAGCGCTTGCTAATGTAGATCGATTACTTAGTAAATGGTCGTGTCATGGCCCTTAGAAGTTACAACTGCAACACCACGATGCTGTTGACATCGAGCACTACATTGCCCAAGTACAAAGATTGCGCCAAGGCATGAGAAATTATGGCGCCAAGGCGTGAGAAATTATGGCCCCAAGGCGTGAGAAATTATGGTGTCATGGCATTTGAAATAGAGAATTTGGCCCTGCCAAGTTGACTTTTTGACGTCGTGGGGCTGGTAATGCTATGCTATTCACTTTGTTGACACCATAGCTCTTGAAAATAGAGAACTTGTCATTGTAATATATGATTTATGGTGCCTCAGTGGTATTAAAGGTGGCGCTGCAGCGTTGTTTAATCAGACTCCGCAGTGCTATAAATTCTTTAGAATTTTATGTCATTTTATAGTTTTTCCTGTTTAAAATAACTAAAATAATATATTTTTACTAAGAATAAAATATGTAAAACACTATATAATTTATATTTATCAAATTCTCCATAGCTTAAACTCTTATTTGTCTTCAAGAAAATAATAATATCTACATATCTAATTAGTTAAATATCTAAAGTAAATAATAATAATAATTTAAAATTAATAAAATAAAGGATAACACATCACAATCTAAAAGTAGTGGAAATAAACATTTATAATTCTAGTTTAAAAAAACACTAATAATTATCCTAACTAGTCAGCCTTATTATTACTTAATTTAAATCTACATGTTATGAACATAATCATTAACTTTTGAATTCTAAATTAAATTATGTTGTTTTAAAATTAAATGTTTATATGGTTAAAATTAAAATTTCTTTAGTTCACTATCATTTGTATTAGTACCCCAATATTATCCTTTGTGAATTTAAATATAAGATTGCACTTAAACTCAAAAAATTTTTAATGTACCTTTTTCTACTATCATTTGTATTAGTACCCCAATATTATCCTTTGTGAATTAAATATAAGATTGCACTTAAACTCAAAAAATTTTTAATGTAATATTTTTCTTTTTCTTCTTTTTAGAACTCTTTTCATATTTCTTTCATTTTTATTTTTATGGAGTATATAGTAAATGATTTTGAATATTAGTTTTGCTAAAATCTTCCTGCAAACTTAGTGAGTTTAATGTAAGGATCAAATAAGATTACTAATTCAAAATTCAGGTTACTATGATTTTCAATTTTAATCTACCCATATCTAATTTTTAACCATAATTATTCATCTTCAATTCAAACGGTCAATGTATAAATGTGTAACTTACAAATTTACATTAATTTAATAATTTAAATTATCCAAGTCAACTAATTATTATTATTTTGTAATATATGAATTATAAACTAAAAAACGGGATACAAGATAACTAATACTTCAAGCACTACTCTAACTATCACTTCAAGATTACTAAAGACACAAGTGAGTTGCATCCCATAATTACTGAGTTTATAGTCTTCAACCAGACTATAACAATTATTTTATCTTAAAATGAACCAATTCAATTTTACTTTGTAATTGATCAATGTTTCCACCTAAATAAGGTTTCAATCTATGGCAATTCACTTTTAAAACATGCAGGCTTTTCTTATCTTGAATTTACATTGTTTTATAGGAAAATGTTCTTATGAAAGTGAATAGTCATGATCATCTGGATTTTAATTTTTTTTGGAAATAGCTTAAGTTTAGAATTAAAAAATAAGACATCATGTCTATGAAGTGAATTCTTTCCTAAGAAGCTTATGCTCATAAACTTTTCTATCTTTGTTCTTATAAATCCTTGCATTTTCATAAGCTTCATTTTTTTTCTTCCAATTCACTCAACTACATCAATATTTTCTCTTTTATACCTTCAAAATTAGAATTCAACTCTTTAATTGCCTAGAATGCTTTGTGCTCTAATTTCATAGGAAAGTGGCAAGCTTTTTCAATAATTAATTTATAGGGAGTCATTCCAATTGGAGTCTTAAAAGCTGCTCTATAAGTCTGTAATGCATCTTTTAACTTAATCACTTAATCCTTCCTATTAGAACTGACCATTTTTTCTAAGATTCGCTTAATCTCCTTTAGGGGTGTCAATTTCAGGACATGGGTCGGGTTTGGGTCGAACCCGAAACTGACTCGACACAATTTGGGTCAATTCGAACCCGACCCATTTTTATAAATGAGTCAGTTTCTTGACCTGAACACAACCAGCTTCGAGTCTACACGACCCGAATGTCCCGGGGCTGTCAAATAATTGTTAGTTTTTTGATAAAAAAAATGGATCAATCTCCCAATTTTGGATCAAAAATGGGTCAATCTTAGGTTTCTGTGTCAAAAATAGGTTATCGAGTAAAAACAGGTAAAAAAGGGTCAATTTTGGGTTTCTAGGCCAACCTGAACTAGTTTCTAAAACAGGTCGATTTGTTGAACTTAAACCCGACCAGTTTTGAATCTGTATTGACCATAACCCAAAATATTTTAGTCGGGTTCGTGTCGGGTTTGGGTTTGAAATATTTAGCACTTTAAGAATCAAATTTAGTGAAATTGATATTCATGCTTAAGAATTGAAATTAAAAAAAATCATTTATGATGTAACTTATTGTTGGTGTTTATATTTTATTATTGTTTGTTATTTGTTTTTGTTTATTTATTGATTTTTCATTTTCTTTATTTTGGGCTTGAATTCTCTTTTGTGTCTCATGGATGTTATTTGACTTTATTTTTGGAAAGAGTCATGATTATCATGTGCAAATCTAAAAATTTATTTTTCAGTCATATTGTACAAACAACTTTTGTACTATACGATATCACTAGATTCTGGATGATAATTTTTCTAAGTCTATAAGATGAAAAATATGTTTTTATAAATAAATCATACTGTACGAACACGTCATCGTACTGTACGAATACTTCAATTTTTTATCTATATAAATAGGGAGGTTATTCAAAGGGTAGTTATTTTTGAAGATTGTCCTGGACAAACACATATTCGTCTGTACGATCATGTTGTCATTTTGCATATAGACGAACCTAAGTGCTAGAGTGCGATCACTAATGTCTTATTGTCCCAGACAAACACATGTTCGTCTATATGATCGTTTTGGTCAAAATGCTATACATAACAACTCCTCGAGAATGGCAGATTACGAAAAGTCGTTTCATTTTTGGCAGTTTTCATTCATATGTACGAAAGGTTTTTGTCCCATAAGAATGTAAGGTTGTACATATGAACTTTATTGTGTAATATACGATTGTGTTGTTTTCTTTAAATTGGAAGGCATTTGTTGAGTTTTTTTTTTTTTTACCAATCACTTTTAATCTCAAATCATCTTGTGTTTTTCTAAGCTTTCAAGATGGCAAGATGCAGTAAGCGAGCTTGAATCTCCAAAGGCTCCTCTTGTCATTCTGGTCAATAAGACAAGAACTTTCTGTCCAAAGAGAATGAAGAAGCCTATCTCTACTACTTTGAGATGAAAATGAGTCCTTATCATCTCCTCATCCAAAGATATATTAACTATTTCGTAATGCCTCTTTTTAACTCTACCCAATTCTCATTATTCTCACTTTAATATAGGTTTTCCGTCATTACACATTTCACTATTTCATGGTCAATTTGAGAATATATGAAAATCATACCAAAATGTCATCTTATGTTTTTAAGTAGAGAGTAGAGATCACCAGGAAAGACTTAGGCACCTACTTACACCTAAGAACTGAAGGGGTAAGGGCGCACACAATAACTTCTAGATCTGATTTTCTATTGTTGTTGTTGTTGTATGTTTTTGCTTTTTAGTTTTCATCTGATGTTATTTAAATGTTTGTGTTTTTTTTTTTTGTATTTGCATTTGTATCCTTAGTTTCTATTTCTTTTTTTTTTTTAAGGAATGGAATGATGTTTTTCTTGTGTTGAAGTTAATCTTCTTGATTTATTTTAAGTTTTTATAGACTAATCAAATGTAGTTGATCTATGAAATGAAATTTTAAAATACTTTGTTCTATAAATTAACTTATTGTAAAATTTAATTTCTCTAAATTTTAAATTAAATTATGATTATATGTAGATTAAAAAATCATCTTCATGTTCTTATAGATAAATATTATTTAGTTATAATTATTACAAAAGAGATGTCTTAATTTTATTTTATTTTTTATTCAATGTGTTTATTTGTGTTAATTATTTATTTTTATTTTAAAATTTATTGTTATCGGAAAGACAAAAATGTAAAAAGATGCATAAAGTGTGTCAAGCTTGAAAAGATGCATAAAATGTGCCACAAGTTTAAAAATGCGTAATATTCGCCAAAAATAAAAAAAGGCATAAAATTTGCCCAAATTGAAAAGATGCATAAAGTGTGCCAAAATTTGAAAAGATGCACAATATCACCAATCGAAAGTATCATTCAATTCTTTCCTTTATCTTTCTATTTCTTACACAAATCTATTTAATCAACAATAATCTCTATTATTAAATTAGAAACTAATTAATCTTTATTTATTTGTTTTTGCAATAATTATTTGTATTTCATATGTCTAAAATGAACAGTGAACTGGTTAACTTTTCTTATCTTAATTGTTCTTTAATTTAAAATATGAGACTTTCTTTTTTGCATAAGGACGTTAATGTTGTCTTTGCAAATAGTTTAAAATCTTCTTCTTCATCATCTATTAGATTTATCAATAGCAACTTACCTTTTCAAGTGGTACTTCCCTTTTTGTTGTTGTCAAAAGGGGGAGTCATTGGTTATTATTTATTGTGTGTGTTTTTTTATTTATGAATTTGTTGTGTTTGTTGTGTGTGTGTTTTGTTTTTGAATTCATTGTATTTATTATGTGTGTGTTTTATTTTTGAATTCATTTTGGTATTTTTTTAAATCCCTTATTTTTTAATTGAGCATTCATTAAAGGGAGCTTAGGAGAAAAATGATCTTTAATGTCAATTCAAACAATAATTGGTTTATCATCATAAAAAAGGAGGAGATTATTGCAAATTAGACTTTAAGATTGAGATTTATATATAATTTTTAATGGTAACAAAATGCTATTGTTTTGATTACTGTTTCTCTTAACATACATTGGGTTCATTTTCTATTTGTTGTTTGTGTGTACTAATACTTCATGGAAATCATACTCCAGACTGTTGAAGACTTCAAAACAAAGTAGAATAGGATTTCATATAATAAAGTTTGTAATTTTTTTTTATTTTTTCTTGAGTCTAGAAGAGTGTGATTGTAATTGGGTAACCGTGCACACACACTTAGGGAGTTAGTCAAAACTTAAGAAGTTTAAAACTAATCATTCTATATGATTTCTAATCGTACTATATGATTTGTCATGTTTCTTTTCCCTAAAATAAAGTTAATCAAATATATCTTTAAATTTATTTTAAACTGTTAGTATTGTATGAAAGTTTTTTTTTTTTTTTGTACAGATAATTCATAGAGTACGAAATGGGTGAGTATGCAGTTCATCCCAAATGAACTTTTCATTTTTTGAACTATTCGTACTGTATGAAGTTAGTTCGTACAGATGATTCAAAGAGTATAAAATTGGTGCGTACCAGTTCTCCTTAATGTACTCATCATTTTTTGAACTATTTATATTATACAATGTATGCTCATACAGATGACTCACAGAGTACAAAATGGGGTTGCCCATGTTTGTACCAAATGAAGCATGATTTGTTTTAAATGTTTGTACTGTATAATATCAGTTCGAACAAATAATTGATAGAGTACGAAATAAAGTTGGTACAGGTTTGTACCGGATAAATTAGTTAAGTATTAAACTGTTCATACAATATGATGTTAGTTTATACAAATAAATGATAGAGTACGATATTAGATTTGTACATGTTTGTACATGGTTTTTTGAATTGTTCATATAAACGATCCTCGGTCATACTGTATGATCCTATGTTGGTTGATTTGTAATTTTCAGTTCCCTTGTTAATTTTTTTTTTGTATTTACTGTATAAGAGTCCTAAAAACTAACACTCATATCTTTTGTCATGATTTTCTCTTGAGAGTGACCATTAAGTGTGAGTGTTTGGGAGAGATTGCGAGAGTGAAGTGTGAGAGATCAAGTGAGGGGGAGTTGTAAGAGATTCATAAGATTGCCTAAAGCGAGGATCTCTTTTTCTTTTTTCAAATTTTTGCCCATCTCCTTTGGAGGCTATTGAGAGAAGATCTTCAACCTTGGATCACAGTACTCTGCATCACTAGGAGGGAGAGGGAGAATGTTGGTACTATGTCGTCACTAGGAGGGTGAGAAAGGATGTTAGTACTCTACCATCACCATGAGGGTAAGAAAGGATGTTGGTACTCTACCATCACAAGGAGGGTGAGAAATGACATCAGTACTCTACCTCATCGAGTTGGTTGAAGAGAGTTTGTAAGGGCTTCTCCGGCTTGCTGTGGGGGCAAAAGGAGAGTCACTTTGATTTAATGTAATACCTAAAGGAGTCTTCAAGGGAGTAGACGTAGGTTTAGTTGGACCGAACCACTATAAATTTTGGTGTTCTTTTATCCTTTTACTTTTTACTGAATTTTTATTTTTCACACTTTATATTTGTGGGGTTGAAAAATATTTTATGAAAATCTCTCTCTACAAATAATCGCATACTTCAAAATAATTGAGTAAAATTTCTTAAAATGGTTTTCTAGAATCCCAGAGATTTTTTAACTTACCAATTCCCCCCCCCCCCCTCTTGGATAGTTTCAGGACAGTTCTATTAGGACTACCAACTTACTCAAACTTTCATAAGCAATGACTGATCAGACTAGAAAACTAAAATCTAACTTAAAATTCCTAAGTCGGTGTCGACAGTTCCTTCAATTCAGCAACCAGTTCTATCAGTTCCCCTAATTCAACCAGCAGTATCTTCAGCTACCTCAGTTCCTCTATTATTAGCTTCAAAGGATATTAAAAAAATGATCAAGAATTAGGTAGGGGTGTCAATATTGGACGTGACTTGAAAACCTGACCCAAAAATTTTTTGTTTGGGTTGACCTGAACCTAAAACAGGTCAGTTTGGTTCAATAATTTGACCCATTTCAAAAGTTAGGCCATGTTCGGGTTGACTTGTTGACTAGATATTGACCAAAAAATGATCAATTTTTAACCTAAAAACCCATTTTTAACCTGACAACTCGAGATTGACCCATTTTTTACTCCTAAAGAGGAGTTTGACCCATTTTTTTGACTCGAAAACTAGTAGTTTTTTATCTGACCCGGGTCATTTGGGTCGGGTCAGGTTGACCCGGACCCGAAGCAGGTTTGGTTTGGGTTCTGAAAATTGATCCATTTGCAGATACAGGTCAGGTTTGGGTTGACCTGAATAGTGCCGGGTCAGTTTTGGGTTCGACCCGAACCTGACTTGTTACTCGAATTTGACACCCCCTAGGATCAGGTAAAGGAGGCCTTAGCCCATTCTCAAGGGACTACATCTATTCCAAAGGGTAGAGCCTACTCCTAGGAATATTTTTTAGTCCCTTATCCAAAGGTCTTTGTACTAGCATCCTTCAAAATTTTCACCGATGTTGAAAATCTAAGACAACACATGACCCATTTTCAAGCGAGCTGTTCCAATGCAGGAGGTTCATATAGTACAATATTTTTCTAATTTTTAGTAGTCTTTCCAACATTTTTAGTGGTATAATGATCTACCCAATTGTTCTTTAAGAACCTTTAATAAACTAGAAAATTAATTCTTAAAGATATTTTTTAGAGCGTAACACTACATAATTATGGGTGATTTTGTCATTAAAAAATAATAGTTGGGAGAGAGTCTTTGGTTGAGTAATTCTTGAGGTGGTGAAACCTCTTGATAAAGTGTGAACCCTAAATGCAGGAGCAACATGCAGTAGAGATTCTCTTGAAGAATATCCATGGGCCTATTACTTTTCCTCTGAAAGGGTTCACCATCAAAACCTTTAAAAAACTCCTTAAAGTGAGTAACATATAGAAAGAAGCTCTTTAAATTCCATTCTTAAAGGATCTATCTGGCGAAAAGAAAGTTGATAAGCCCATGAAATATTTTGAGAAGAGAGTAGTTATAGTGTCAACAGTAGACAAAGAAAAATAGCCTGCCATCAGTTAGTCCAATATTCTCCTACAACCACCAGTTCAAAGATAGCCATTCCAAGTGATCCCTATGCCCATTAGGGACTCTTAATCGATCCCTTTTAAAGACATATTGGCAAAGCCTTATCCTTTCAAAAGGGAGTCAGTGAGAAAGTTATTCAAAATTCATTTGAAGAAATCATACTTCAATATTGTTAGAGGCCAGGAGACCGAAAGAGGCAAACATGAAGGATGACCCCAACTTTTGCCCTTACCATCGCATACTAGGCCACACAATTGAGGATTGCATAGTTTTAAGGATTGGCTTGAAAGGAACTTTATGCAAGGTAATATCATCATTCCTAAGGAGTATATGGTACACCCAGGTCAGGGGTCGATCAAGACTATCTCAGGTAATCAATCTAACATTTTCTATCAATTAAAGATGGTCGAGATATTGCTCTATCCCAAGCATTTAAAAAGTTGATTAATAAATCTTTTCAGGTTTCTCAAAAGTTGCTGATGATAGTTTGGAGCCTGGTCTGGGAGGTTGACATGGAGGCTTCGTAGGAGGATATTAAGCTACTTTCCTCTCTTATAGTTATAGGAACTACTATATTAAATGAAAAGAAAAATAGTTTTACTTTTGTAGAGGGAAAAATAGATTTGATTTAAAGTCGGAGTAAACAAAAAGATTTACAAAGGAAGTAAGTTTGTGATACAAAAATTATAAAATTTTAATTCTTTAAAAGAACATTTTAGATTTGTTAGTATTAACTCATTAATTGACAATTCTAGAGGAAAAGAATTAAAAACTCAGTAATAACCAAACACACATTTTTTTTTTAAATAATATGAACTAAAAATATAAAGAAAATACAACACACTCAAAAACTAAATGAACTAAAAAGCAAGACAAGAACTAATAGAAACTAAACATACAATCTTAAAAACTAAAAAAAAAATAAAACATACAACAAACTACAACTAAACTAATAATTGATCTGGAGGAGGCTGTGGAGGACTGAATTATGTGAAGTAGCTACTAATGGTAACTACTTGAGTGTTGAGAAAATCAATTTGTCTTCTAACTCAGCCCATGTCTTTGTTATATATGTAATCATACTGGTCCAGATGTGTCTGAACTTGATCAAAATATTGATTTATATGAGATTCCAACAGATTAAATCTTTATATCATGTCTTGATAGAAATTTTGATCATGTCTAAGAGTAGGAGCATGTTCAGGTGTGGGTCCTCCTACGTCAAATTCTTCTCCTTCATCCTTGATCTCAATGAGAAAGAATTCAAAATGATGCATCAGTGAAATAAACAGGTAGGTTATTTGGGGGTTCAGGATGAATGAGGTTGTATCTCTTTTCAAGAATATAGACAACCAGGTGTCCTAGAGCTACATTCTTCTTTCTTCTGGTGGCAGGGAGTCTAATATCAAACATTATTAATGTAGTCCAAGATCAATTGGGCTTCATCAATAAGAGTATTTTTTTAGTATACAATATGTAATGAAGGAAAATAGATGGGTAATATTGATTTGATCACCAACTTTAGGAATGATAGAAGTTTTAAAAACAACACGGATGATCATAGCATTTTGATTCAATGTAAAAATAAGGGGTAAATGTGATATGGAAGGTATACCCTTAAGAGTTTGATTAACAATGGTCCAATTATAATCACTTCTAGAAATAAATTAATGAGGTCTAACTCCTTCAATCATAAGGTGTAGAAAATACCCAAATTTTCCTTGGTAATTTAAACACATCGATAAAAAACATAGGAGGTCATTATCGTGTAATTTTTTTTCATTCTCAGATTGGCAAGAAAATAGTAAAAAGTCTCACAATGAAATATATAGATTAAAGCAAGAACGAAATATAATTGAGTGGAGTTAAAAAGGGGCATGATTTGAAAACTAATGTCTTCTTGAATCAGAAGTTGAGAAGGGGTAATCTTAGCCTGAACAAACCTATCGAAGGCTTGTTCATTCTTCCTAGATAGAAAATTGACATCTCATTCAGAATGAGATAATCCACCCTTGGAAGGTCGTGATCGTTTGCTACTGCTTGTCATTTTGAGAAAAAAGTTTAAACACAAGAATTGCAAGGGATTAGAGATGAAAAAGATTGAAAAAATTCAAAGAACAAACTCCAATTTATAGAATTAAAACTAATTTGTATAATAAAAAATTAAGTTCGTACATTCGATTTAGATCTTCTTACGGGACGATCTTTGGTTCATACATATGAATGAAAATGGCCAAAAACAATTAATATTGCAAAACATCTTTTCCTAAAGCTACTTTACGATGAGACATTTCATTCGATATTTTGATCAAACTGATCGTACATATGAATAGGTGTTCGTATGAGATGATCAGTTAATAATGTTCATACCAAAAGCTTGAGATCATCCGCATACAAAATGATAACTAGTTCGTACAGATTATGCTTAAAAAATAACTGTCAATGGAATACCCATAAGGATCGTACAAATAAATAATTGATGGCTCGTATAGACGAACATGTGTTAGTACTATACGATCAATAATAAAATACATATTTTCATCAACCTAATTCGTAAAAGAAATTATGTGAAATCTAAAGAATTCGTATAATACGAATTATGTTCATACAATAAGAATGGAAAAAAACATTAATTTTTCACATGATGATCAAGATACTCTTCAAAAACATATTCATTCAAGATTCACAAAAAAAAAAAAAAAACAATAAAATGAAATAAAATTCAAACACAAAATGGAGAAAGAATAACCAAGAAAATAAAAAAAAAAAAAAAAAAACAATAAAATGAAATAAAATTCAAACACAAAATGGAGAAAGAATAACCAAGAAAACCAAAAACAATAAAGAAAAAAACACAATCATAAACATAAAAGAAATACATTAAAATTTTAATCTGCATAATTACAATTTTTAAGCATAAATATCAATAACACCCAATTTGATTCTTAAAGTGCTGAAAGTCTGAAAAGCCAGTAATTTTGTAAAAAATTTTGCAAGTTAATTTTTTGTTGTTGCATGATGTAGCTGAATTTCTCCTTTGGTAACATGATCTCTAATGAAGTGATGCCTTTTATTTATATTCTTAGTCTTACGGTGTTGTATTGGATTGTTTGAGATGCAAATGGCACTTGTAATATGACAAAAAATTGGAATAATATCAATTAAAAAACATAAATCCATTATTTGTTATTTTAACCATAAAACTTGTACCATACAACTTCCTAAGAGTATGTATTCTGGTTCACCAGTCAAAAGAGCTACTAAATTCTGATTTTTATTAGACTAAGAGACTAAGGAGTTTCTTATATATTGATAATTTTCAGAAATACTCTTTCTATCAACCCTACACCTTACAAAATTTGAATCAAAATATTTAATAATTTTAAAAGAGGTGCTATTATTAGAATATCAAATCCCTAAATTTTGAGTTCCTAAAAGATATCTCATAATTCTTTTAACAGCAGTCAGGTGAGAATCTTTAGGACCAACTTGAAATCTAGCTCACAAATAAATACTAAATATGATATCATGTATGCTTGTAGTTAAATAAAGTAATGATCTAATCATCCCTCTAAATTTCTTTTGATCAACAAATTTGTCTTTAGAATCCTTATCTAACTGATCTGAGGAACTCATGGGAGTATTTATTTATTTAGCATTATCCATTTTATATTTCTTAAGGATACTATTAACATATTTGGACTGATTAAGAAAGGTGCCACCCTCTCACTATTTTATGTTAAAATCAAGAAAGTGGCTCAAGTCTCCCATCAAAATCATTTCAAATTCCTTATTATTATTGAAAAGTCATCACAAAAGTTTTTATCAGTAGACCCAAACAAGATATCATCAACATAAATTTGAACAATAAGAAAGTCAACTCCTACTTTTTTTTATGAAGAGAGTGGTGTCCACACTTCCTTTGAAAAAAGATTTTTCTAGTAGGAAAATGCTTAGCATTTCATACTATGCCCTGTGCCTGTTTAAGTCCATATAATACTTTCTTTAATTTAAACACACGATTAAGAAAATGTGAATTTTTAAAACCTAAAGGTTGCTAAACATAAATATTCTTTTATCACTCCATTAAAAAAACACTTTTAACATCTATTTGAAATAATTTAAATCCTTTAAAAAAGGTAAAAGCTATAAGTTCCCTTACTGCTTCAAGCCTGACTATAGAGGCAAAAATTTCCTTAAAATTAATTTATTCTATTTGATTGTACCTCTTGGCCATCATTTTTGCCTTATTTCTAACCACTACATCTGACTCATTCATCTTATTTTTAAAAACCCACTTAGTTCTAATAATACATTAATTTTAAGGTCTTTCTACTAATTCCTGAATATTATTTCTAACAAATTGATTGAATTCTTCATGCATAGCTAAAATCCAAAATTCATCAAAAAGTGTTTGATTAATATTAGTGGGTGCAATCATTGAAATAAATGATGAGTGGCTCACTTCTTTGCTAAGCCCATGCATAGGCCTAACACCTTCACTTCGGTCTCCTAAAATCAGTTCTTTAGGATGACTTTTAGGATATTTTCATTCTCTAGAAAACTTATTTTATGTTTCAAACTTTTCTTTAAGATTTACATTTTCAATTTCTTGGGCATTCTCTTCAATATCTTCTTCTTCCAACCTAGACCCTCCATAAATATCATATTCATAAAAAACTATATTAGTGGTCTCCTCTACTACCAAAGTTCATTTATTAGAACTCAATAGGATTTGCCAACACTTGAACATTTCATACAATATTCAAAAAAATTCCCTCATCGAACTTAGGATCAAATTATCCTAAAAGAGTTTTTTCTATTATTATGAATGAACACTTTATATTGAAAGATATGTAGATGTGAGAGGTTGGGCGTTCTACCTTTAAGAAGTTCATAGAGTGTCTTATTCAACTTAGATCTAATATTCATACTATTTAGAATATAATATGTTATATTAATCGATTCAGCCCAAAAATATTTAGGAAGTGAATATTTTAGCAAAAATGGTTCTAGCATCTTATACCAAAGCTCTATTCTTTCTTTCAATAACCCCATTATGTTAAGGAGTCCTAGGGGTTGAAAAGTTGTGAACTATCCCTTTCTCTTTATAAAAAATTTCAAAATTTTCATTTTCAAATTCTCCTTTATGATCACTATGAATTAAAAAAATTTCATAATCTAGCTTCCTCTAAATTCAAGTAGAAAAGTTTTTAAACTCTTCAAATGATTCACTCTTATGAGATAAAAATATAATCCAAGTGAACCTTGAATAATCATCTACAATCACATACCCAAAAATGTTTTTTCTTAGACTTAGAGTGTTAACAGGTCCAAAGAGATCCATGTCAAAAACTTTTAAGGGTTTGACATGCATCACACAGGTTATTCTTAGTGGAGTCTAATTTAAGTATGCCTCTTTCCAATTCCTTCTTGGTAATCTTTCTAAAAATTTTTGTGCTTGCATGACAAAGTCTTCTATGTCATAACCAAGATTTATCAGTAATAGTTTTTAGACAAAAAGTATTAGAAGATTTAACATAATTAAAGTCAAGCATGTAAACATTATATACTCTATCTTCATATAATATATCAACTCCATTTTAGCTTATAATGCAGCTTGTAGACAAAAATTTTATGTTAAAACCCTTATCATAAAGCTGACTAATACTTAGCAAGTTAGGTTTCAAGCCTTCTACCAATCAAAAAATTATTTGTATTACCAATCATACCTATTCCTACCACTCTTATATGGTGTTATCTCTAAGTGTCACTTTGCCTTATATCCTGGCCTCCAGCAGTATAAATTGATTAGCATCTCTAGTCATATATTTTAAACATACACTGTCCATGTACCAAATGATATCATGAGGGCTTGTATGAGAGTGTTTCTATAAAATTATCAAACATTAGACTTGGGAACCCAAATAAATTTAGGTTTACCTCTTGACACTGATAATCTAAATAGATGTTTGATATGCTGAGATTGATATATCTTAGGTCTCCACACTAAATGTATTCTACTATGAATAGTAAAAAAGTGAGAAATATGCCCCATCATTCCACATGAAAAACATTTAACACCAAGAAAAAGGATTTACCAATTCATGCGGGTTATAATATCTTTTCCGAGATTTTGAAATTGTATGCTTTTGATCAGGATTATAAAATTATTCAAATTTGGGAGGTGTCTTATATTCCTTTAGAGTTTTTAATTTTACTTTAAGATATGAGTTTGTACTTTCTAAAATTAAAATTTTAACATTTAACTCATGTTCTCTTTGATCTGATTCAGCCATAAACATCTTAAAATCATTTTCAAGTTCATTATAAGATATTTTCAATAAATCACGATCCTTATTTAAATTATAAAATTCATCTAACAAAGTCATGTGATTGATATCTATATTTGCATGATCTTTCCTTAGATTTTCATAATCCTCTTGTAAATTCAAATACTCAATGTTAAGATTTGCATGCAATTTTTTTAGTTTCTTATATGCATTATATATTTTCTCAGAAACATCACCCAATTCACAAGTAGAGACTCTTACTTTGAAAATTCAAGTGAAGCCTTCTCGCTCCAATCGGTAGGAACCTCCTCCTTTGAATGCTCTCGTAACACTCTCTCCTTGCTTGTCGATCGTCTCAAGGGCAGCACAAAGTATCAAATGAACAAAAAGATGTGGTGGTAGTCTAAATTGGACTATTTATGTACAATAACAGCAAAAACGCGCCCAAAAACGATAAAATATTCTGTCAATTCTGTATTGGTAGCGAAGTGGAATCCGTTGGCGAGTCGTCGTGCACAAGGAGAGGTCGTTCCCTGTAGTTCAGACTTTTTACTTAAACGATTTGAAACGATCATCATTTGTGACAGTGTGTAACAAATGTCCTATCTCGTACAGTAGCACTGTTAATTCCGTACGAAACTCAGGTTCGTACACGGCGCATAGCGATAACGGAGTTATTATAAACATCGAACAGTGGTATACTGAGGAAACACGCAAAACTCGTGAGAGCGGTTAATTAATGTGGTGAGCGAAACTGTTTATGTCGTTCCGGGTAGCAGGTCAATATTTCTTTACGTAGTATTATCGAGTAAGTGTCCTTGAGAAGTATATTTAATTTCGTCTAGGATATATGAAAATGAGTAGGATACCGAATCGCCATTGACGATAACTTTAATACTTCGTGTGATATATATTCTTACAGAGACCGATGATGATCCTTGGACGATTATTAATTTCGCTGGATATAACGAAAATTTCCAGGGACAATACGCCATTGACGATAATTTAATTTTTGTCTGAACAAACATTTTTCAGAGAACCAATCATCCCTGGATGGCCGAATTCGTAAATTTTGTCT
>NW_021318650.1:359614-384286 GCF_001605985.2 Dendrobium catenatum
CATGCAATTTTTTTAGTTTCTTATGCATTATATATTTTCCTCAGAAACATCAAATAATTCTCATATGATAGGTCAATACTCTCTTAATCTGATGATCAAGCTTATCTATCATTAGCATATTTTGTAACTCCTCTTCCGCTGTTTTTTCTGAAGAGTTTGAAGATGAAGTCAGCCCAAAAAGATCTTTGTATTCTCTGTTCTTGCCTTTTCTAACGTGAATTATCTCCTCGACCTTTTTTATTATTTAGATTAGCATTTGAGATTTGTGGCAATCTATCTTTATATTCCCAGGCTTTCAGCATTCATTAACAAATGATTCATTAGAAATCCTTGGATTTTTAATGAACTTATTTTTGTTCATGCTTATATCGTGTTGTTTTCTCTAAGAACACTTTTGAAATGCTTAGTCATAAGATGTCAATATCTCATCATCTTCTGGCATTTGATTAGTCACTTTCTGAATCATTATCCCAAAGATAATATTCTCTCCTTCATTTTATCACCTGCATTTTTTGTCTTTGATTCACTCCTTGCTCGTAAGCAATACGTGATCAAAACAGATTTGTCAATAGAGAGTTTACAATTTAAATCTTTAGACTCAGTAATGGTAGTTATCTTTGCATCATAGGCAATAGCAAATAATATATGAATTTTTATTTATTTTTATAATTGTAAGTGTGTCTACCTAAAGCATGAATGAGATAACAATATGGGATAATCTTGCATATACATCAGAAATAGACTCATTTAGTTAAGCAAAAAATTTTTGTAGTCATGTAATAAATGTTCAACCTAGTTTATTTTACCTTATTTGTCCATTCACAAGTTATGCAAAGTCTATCCAATTGCTTTTTGAGTTTGACAAGTTGAATACAACGACATATAATCCTCAGATTTTAGGTATAGAAGAAATTGTTTAAATATTTTGGATTTAACTATGTTAAGTCCCTTTCTTTATAGTCCATTTAGTAAATTGTGTTTTAATTCCTAATGTCATCTACTATTCTAGTAAAGTTAGTATAACCTTCATATACAATATGCATACTGCGAATAGTCAAGTGATTGTAAAAAAATTACATGCAAGTTTCAATAAATCAAAAGAAATTTTCCAAATAAAGGTTGTCTAGTGATCGAATATCCCTTAATAGTGTTTTGATTTCCAAAATTTAGTCATGATCATTTTTCGAAAAGTTGACTAAACCTTAATTTTTGAAATTGTCTAATACACTTGAAAGTTTATGTAGGTTTTAGACTTTATAGAACTTTCCCAAGGCAATTAAGAGGAGGGTGAATTGGTTTGTTAAAAAAAATTGGATTTTGGAAAACTTTTTTATTTTATAATTCTTTTTTAGAAGATTAAAAATATTAATCTGATTGACAGTTGTTTATAGAAATGCACTTTCACGCAAATATAATCTTTCAACATAATTAGAGCATAAATAATATAGGAAAATATAAAGGTATAGAGAGACACCAAATTTTAAGTGATTCGGATCCACTAGGACTTACATTCATCCTTTAGGACTCCTTTATACAGGTTTGTTAATATACAGTAGTGACTCCTCTTAATATTATCCCACAGCAAAGGACGGAGAGCCACTTAACAAAACTCTCTTTCCACCAACTCGAGTGGTAGAGAATTGTCAGTCTTTTTCCTTCTTCAAGTGATGGTTGGCTAGCTTTCTCATCGCTTTTTATCCCAACCGTAGTGAAGGTATGAGTACTACACAGTTCCTTCGTTTGCACTCCACCTGGTGAAGCGGCAGATAGAACAAGCATACCCGATTTCATCTTCTAGGTGATGACAGAGACCAAAGCAATCAGTTTTACACCTCTTGGTAAGGCAGAGAATCATCAAATTTTTTTATCCTCCTGGTAAGGCAGAAGAACCTTGGACGCCAGCATTAAAAATTTTCTCTCAAGAGACGACCGAAGAAGTAGTTTGGAAAGGAAATTAGAAGAGAATGATAGGATCCTCACTTTGAGGCAACCTTAGTGAATCCCTCCTCCCTTTAATGTCTCTCACTCTCCATCTAAAATCTTTCACCACCTCCCATAGTCTCTAGCAGAAAATTCCGAAGAGGATGGGATGATGTGTTTTAGAGATTTTATTTGATAAAACACATGAAAATTATGCCACAAAACCCAAAATATTATTGCACACAGACTGCCTGTGTTTGTACTGTGATGATCGAGAGTTTTTCTGGGTGCAGGAACAGTTCATCTCAGGCTATCAGCTTGTGCCCGAGCACAAGGACTAATTTTAGTATTTTGAGATTATTTATTTGGGTCATCTGTCAGCTCTTGATATTAGTACGATTATAGATAGTTCAAAAATGAATAAGGTATCGATTGTAGTGATTCGGGTATGAAGAGTGTGTTTGTAGTTTGACCACTTGTGGTTTGTAGGGCTTTGGACGATCATATAAGTACATCAGAGCTAGTTTCAAAATAAATTTCTATTATTTGGTTAAGATCTGTAAAACAACATTTTATACACTGTCAGTCATGCTGTATGACTTGGACATCGTATCATTTTACAAATAGTTTAAAAACTGAATAAAGTTCATATGAATAGATACTTGTATGAACCTAATTTACCATACATATGTCGTGGCTCATAGTATGACCATATATCATACAATAAACTAATCAAAATAATTGTCTATCATTTGGTACAATTTGGTATACCAAATTTTTATAGTGGTTAGGACATGTTTTTCTATAACGATTACCTCGTGCGATCAATGACAACTTCAAAAAAAAAAACAAGTTTGTATGGTACTGATCTAGTATGCCACCTAAATTTGTACATATCAGTTTTCTATATGAATTGTATATTGTACAAACAATCATTATGAAAATCAAGCCATAGTTTGAGTAACTAATTTCTAGAGAAAAAACTAAGTCAAATCATATAGTACGCATCAATTTTTAAAAAACTTTCTCATTCTCCCTCTGTGTGTAATCATGATTACCATACAATTATCATTACTCAACTCAAGAATAAAAACAAAGATACATAGACCTCTTTTACCATGAATCATATTCTACATATTTCTTGAAGTCTTCCCAACAATCTAAGAGTGAATATATAGGTTTTTCTGAATATTGTACTCATAGAATATAAGAAATATCTAATATTGTTAGGAAAATAATAAAATCATAAAATAATATTTTAATTTCATTAAAATAATATCTCAAATCTTGTTACTATTTTTTACAACATAGCCATTATCGACCACTGCTAGCAGCACCACCATGGCTACCTGCGAGCCTGCACACGCCTGCAGTCTGTCCTGCGCGTGCACCGCACGCTACTCTAGATACCTATTATGGTGCCCTGATCGTGGCCCTTGTGGGTGCGGCTCCTGTAAATCATAGGTGGTTGGTTTGGTTTACGATAATATAGCTAAAGCGGTGGCTAACAGTTCCAAAAAAAAAAAAAAAAATTAATAAACTTTCTTCCTTCTTCTTCTTAATTTTGCCATACCAACCTAACCCCCTCTTTCCTTTAAAATACCCTGGGGTATGAACTCTTGCACCTCTGTTTTTTCTTTCCTTCTTCTCCTCACGCCTAAGCCTTCCCTTATCTTGTTCAAGTGGTACCTTGTCCAGGTCCTAGGTTCCTCATGAGTAGGAGTCTCCTCTTTTTTCATTTCTCTCAGTTGAGGCTTCCCCCTAGTCTGTTTAGGCGGTATCCTACATCTAGTCTAGGGCCCCTCTTTATAGATGCTTTCTCTCATTCATCTTCTCTGCCTCATGCTAAGGCTTCCCTAGTCATATTCAGTGTATCCCTACTTATGGTCTAGGACCCCTCACTAGTAGGATTTTCCTCTCTCTCTCTCCGTGGATGTTGAGGCATTCCCCTAGTCATATTTAGTGGTATCTCCTATACAAGTCTAAGGCCCCTCACTAAGCAGGTTTTTCCTCCTCTTTTTTTTGAGAGATTCCTAACGGTCATAGGAGAATAGACAATTGTCAATACATGGTAATGTTTAACGATCGAGGGAAGTCTGGCAAAACGGATGGAAGTTGGGCACAGGTAAAAGTTTGATAAAATTTAATGATGGGCATAAATTTACTATTTGGGTATAAGTCTGATGAAAGTCTGGCGACAGACAAAGTCTATCGACGGGTAGAATTTAGCTTACGGGCAGAAGTCCGACAAAGGTCTGATGCGGGCATAAATTTGATGTTGAGATAGAAGCCTGAAAGAATGTAAAGATGATGGGTAGAAATTCAGTATAGGTAGAAGCCTGTGAAGTCTAATGATGGCAGAAGAGTGTAGGTTAATCAGAATTGCCAAAGATAATATGACATATCAATGTTGCATGTTTAGCATTGCTCGATGACATAACCAATATTAAAAAGGTTGAGAGAATCCACCAATGAGTATAACATATTAAGGTTGAAAATGTTAAAGTGTTGCTTAATGATATTAACTATATTGAAGAGGCGAGAGAATACAGCCATGATGTATAACTATCTGAGGTTGCTATGCTAAAGGCATTACTTGAATTTAATTATATATAAGAGGTTTAAAATAATCCACCAATGATTGTATGAACCTGTTATAATATGATTCATGAATTTTTAAATTTTGATAAACAAACATTTCTGATACTTCTGCTTCTCTATGACTGTCTTGCCTACTAATATTTTTACGTCCACAAAAATTGAGTGCAACTCAAGAGAGCTCAAGATTTGGTACTAGGTCCTAAGTTAGTTTGTTTAATCTTTTTATTTTTTTTTGAGTCAATATAAATAATGTGGTTCTTGATGCTAAATAACTTGCACACACACACACACTTGGGGAAAACTTCTTACTATTTTTTGTCCATCGTCCGGGACGATCCATAATCATCCTGGATGTCTGTTCAAAATACAACCCTAATTAGGGCATCGCTGTTAAGGCAGCAGATTAATTAATGCACAATCATCCTAGAATGACTATTCGTATCGGTAGGGATGATAGGTCAAACTTAGAAAGAATCATCACAGGATCGATTTAGGTATCTTTTATTTATCATCGTCCGGACATCGCCTAGTCGATGTCATTCAATTTGTCTAAATTAATCTGGTAATTTAGAAAAGTAATTAGGTTTGATTGCTCGTCATTATATCTGAATGATCATCAATGATCGGCCAGGAATGATCAGTTAAGAAACTTTTAGTATTCCTGGATGATAAAACATTAACCAGATCCTTTCAGGGTGATGCTCTAGACGATATGTGCTGAATTGATTAATGTCTGGATGATACAAGTTTGTTTTATATGTCTAACCCATTCAGGTGTTGTTTTGGACGAGTATTTTTGATTTGTACTAATCAATCGGATAATATTTTATTGTCTGGATGATATGAACAAAAACCTTTTGATCAATCTCAAACCATCCGGGCTGATTGAGTAAAATTTGCGCTGATCGTCTATGAGATATGGTATCGTCCTGCAATAAAGTCGATATTATTTACATTAAAGAGTATTCTGAAGCTCTTCTATATAAGACCTCTTTTGTTCTACCCAAGAGATATCTTTTTGCTATCTATTTTAGACGCTGAAGAGAGCTAGAGGAAGAGAGAGAAAGGGAAGAGAGAGAGGAGAGAGATGAGAGAGGAACGGAGAGGGCGAGAGAGGTTCTTATGAGGGAGAGTTTATGAGGGGTTCCACAAAGGTTTGCTCTTTCATGAAAAGTATCTTATCATCCTTCTCTGATCGTTTCCTTATTCTTGGAGGTTCAACTTTAGCAAATCAATCAAGGTTTCTTCTGGGCTGCTTTAGGAAGAAGCAAAAGGAGTTAGGTTCTGCTCACCGGTCCTGGACGAATAGGACTTAGAAAAAATTTTAAGCAAGTTCCTATTCATTCCATATGCTCAATAGGAGATAACTATCTGATCGTCCTGTACGAACGTATATTGTCCAGTACGATCAGTATAAATATTTTATGATCTCCTTATGTGTGTGTGTATGTTTTTATTCACTCAATTACAATCACTCCCTTTCAATTTAATTTCAAAGAAATGCAAACTTCAAATTTTACAAAGTATCTCATTCTGAATTTGATTTGAAGTCTTCGTAGTCTGGAGTTCATTTTTTCTGAAATTTTAGTACACACAAGAGTAAATACAAATCTTCTAAAATTGTTAGGAGATAACTACACATTTGAACAATAATATTTGGAATCATCAAAAACTACATAAGTTATAAAAATGTAAAGCATTCAAATAGCAACTATCTTAACAGTAACCTCCTCTTCCGCTTCTATTTCTGAAGAGTTTGAAGATGAGTCAGCCCAAAAAGATCTTTGTATTCTCTTCTTGCCTTTTCTAACGTGAATTGTCTCCTCAACTTTTTTATTATTTAGATTAGCATTGAAATTTGGGCAATCTATCTTTATATGTCCAGGCTTTCAGCATTCATAACAAATGACTTCATTAGAAATCCTTGGATTTTTAATGAACTTATCTTTGTTCCAATGCTTATATAGTTGTTGTTTTCTCTTAAGAAAACTTTTGAAATGCTTAGTCATAAGAGTAATATCTTCATCATCTTCTGGCAATGATTAGTCACTTTCTAAATCATTAATCTCCAAAGATATATTTATCTCCTTCATTTTATCACCTGCATTAATTTGTCTTTGATTAACTCCTTGCTCATAAGCAATAAGTGATCAAAACAGATTGTTAATAGAGTTTACATTTAAATCTTTAGACTCAGTAATGGTAGTTATCTTTGCATCATAGGCAATAGACAAATAATATAAATTTTTATTTACTTTTTATAAATTTGTAAGCTCTCTACCTAAAGCATGTAATGAGATAACAATATGGGTAAATCTTGCATATACATCAGAAATAGACTCATTTAGTTTTAAGCAAAAAATTTTGTAGTCATGTAATAAAATGTCCAACCTAGTTTATTTTACCTTATTTGTCCATTCACAAGTTATGCAAAGTCTATTCCAAATTGCTTTTTGAGTTTTACAAGTTGAAACACGCATATAATCCTCAGATTTTAAGGTATAAAAGAAATTGTTTAAATATTTTGCATTTAACTATGTTAAGTCCTTTTCTTTTATAGTCCATTTAGTAAATTGTGTTTTAATTCTAATTTCATCTACTATTCAAGTAAGTTTAGTATAACCTTCATATACTAATATGTATATGCAATAGTCAAGTGATTGTAAAAAAATATACATGCAAGTTTTCAATAAATCAAAAGAAATTTTGTCAAATAAAGGTTGTCTAGTGATCGAATATCCCTTAATAGTGTTTTGATTTCCAAAATTAGTCATGATCATTTTTTGAAAAGTTGACTAAACCTTAATTTTTGAAATTGGCTCTAATACCACTTGAAAGTTTATGTAGGTTGTTAGACTTTATAGAACTTTCCCAAGGCTAATTAAGAGGAGGGTGAATTGGTTATTTAAAAAAATATTGGATTTTGGAAAACTTTTTATTTTATAATTCTTTTTAGAAGATTAAAAATATTAATCTTGAAATATGCAATTGTTTATAGAAATGACTTTCACAAATAATCTTTCAACCATAAATATAAAGAGCAATAAAATAAAATATAGGAAAAATAAAAGGTAATAGAAGAACACCAAATTTTACAGTTATTCGTTCCAACTAGACTTACATTCACTCCTTAAAGACTCCTTTTAAAGGTATTGTAATAAATAATAGTGACTCTCCTTAATTTTATCCCCACAGCAAAGCGGAGAAGCCCTTACAAACTCTCTTCCACCAACTCGATGTGGTAGAGAATTGTCGTCTTTTACACTCTTCAAGTGATGGTGGCTACCTTCTCATCCTTTTTCACCCACCTAGTGAAGGTAGAGTACCTACACATCCTTTTTCACCCACCTGGTGAAGGCAGAGAACCAAGCATCCCTTTTCACCTTCCTAGTGAATATAGAGAACCAAACATCATTTTTACCCTCTTGGTAAAGGCAGAGAATCATCAAATCTTTTTTATCCTCCTGGTAAAGGCAGAGAACCTTGATCCAGCATTGAAAATTTTCTCTCAAGAGACACCAAAGAAGTTGGGAAGAAATTAGAAGAAGAATAGAGGGATCCTCACTTTGGGCAACCTTGTGAATCCCTCACAAATCCCTTTAATAGATCTCTCACTCTCCAATCTAAAAATCTCTCTCAAACACACTCCCAATAGTCACTCTTAAGAGAAAATTCGAAGAAAAGGATAGGGATGATAGTTTTAGAATTTTATTTATAAAAAACACATGAAAAATTATCCAAAAACCAAAATTTTTCAACAGAACTGGCCATGGTTTGTACTGTATGATCGAAGATTTTCTGGTACAAACAGTTCAAAAATCATGGCTTCACTTGGTACGAACTAGGATAAATTTTGTTTCTTATATTATGGGTCATCTATACAGCTTTATATTATACATTATGAATAGTTCAAAAATGAATAAGTTCGTATTGTATGATTAAGTATGAACATGGTTTCGTACACTATTAGTGGTTTGTATGCTTTGACATCATATAATACAAATAGCTCAAAAAAATTTCTATTATTTTGTATGATCTGGTACAAACAACATTTTATACACTGTCAGTCATCTGTATGACTTGACATCGTATATTACAAATAGTTTAAAAATGAATAAGTTCATATGATACGATCTGGTACGAACCTAATTTCATACATTGTCAGTCATCTGTATGACTATATATCATACAATACATCTAATTCAAAATAATTGTCTATCATTTGGTACAATTTGGTATGAACCAAATTTTTTATAGTGTTAGGCATCTATACGACTTTACATCGTGCAGTAAGAACAATTCAAAAAAAAAAAAACAAGTTTGTATGGTATGATCTAGTATGAACCTAATTTTGTACACTATCAGTTTTCTATATGATTGTATATTGTACAATACAATCAGTTATGAAAATCAAGCCATAGTTTGAGTAACTAAATTCTAGAGAAAAACTAAGTCAAATCATATAGTACGATCAATTTTTAAAAAACAATTATCATTCTCCCTCTGTGTGTATGCATGATTACCCAATTACAATTATCATTACTCAAACTCAAGAAATAACAACAAAGATATATAGACTCTTTTACATGAAATCATATTCTACATTTTCTTGAAGTCTTCAACAATCTAGAGTAATATATATGGTTTTTCTGAAATATTAGTACTCATAGAAATAATAAGAAATATCTAATATATGTTAGGAGAAAAATAATAAAATCATAACAATAATATTTTATTATCATTAAAAATAATAATCTCAATCTTGATTACTGATTTACAACATAGCCATTATCGACCACTGCTAGCCAGCACCACCATGGCTACCTGCGAGCCTGCACGCCTGCAGTCTGTTGCCTGCTGCCCGTGCACCGCACGCTACTTCATGATACCTATTATGGTGCCCTGATTCGTGGCCCTTGTGGTGCGGCTCCCCTGTAAATCATAGGTGGTTGGTTGGGTTAACCGATAATATAGCTAACCGGTGGCTAATAGGTATCCCAAAAAAAAAAAAAAAAAATTACATAACTTTCTTCTTCTTCTTCTTAATTTTTGCCATAACCACCCTAACCTCCCCCTTTCCTTTAAATACCCCCTAGGGGTATGAAACTCTTGCACCTCTTGTTTTTCTTCCCTTCTTCTCCTCACGCTAAGGCCTTCCCCTTATCTTGTTCAAGTGGTATCCCTTATCCAGGTCTAGGGTTCCTCATTGAGTAGGAGTCTCCTCCTCTTTTTTCATTTCTCCCTCATGTTGAGGCTTCCCCCTAGTCCTGTTTAGGCGGTATCCCCTATCTAGGTCTAGGGCCCCTCATTTAGTAGATGCTTTCTCCTCATTCATCTTCTCTCCCTCATGCTAAGGCATTCCCCTAGTCATATTCAGGTGGTATCCCCTACTTAGGTCTAGGACCCCTCACTAAGTAGGATTTTCCTTCTCCCTCTCTCCCTTATGTTGAGGCATTCCCCTAGTCATATTTAGGTGGTATCTCCTATACAAGTCTAAGGCCCCTCACTAAGCAGGATTTTCCTCCTCTTTTTTTTTTTTTTGAGAGATCCTACGGTCATAGGAGAATAGACAATTGTCAATACATGGTTAAATGTTTAACGATCGAGGGAAAGTCTGGCAACGGATGGAAGTTGGGCATCAGGTAAAAGTTTGATAAAATTTTAATGATGGGCATAAATTTACTATTGGGTATAAGTCTGATGAAAGTCTGGCGACAGACAAAAGTCTATCGACGGGTAGAAATTTAGCTTCGGGCAGAAGTCCGACAAAGGTCTGATGACGGACATAAATTTGATGTTGAGTAGAAGCCTGAAGAATGTATGATGATGGGTAGAAATTCAGTAATAGGTAGAAGCCTGATGGAAGTCTAATGATTGGCAGAAGAGTGTAGGTTAATAGAATATGCCAAAGATATATGACATATCCAATGTTGTATGTTAGAGCATTGCTCGATGACAATAACCAATATTAAAAAGGTTGAGAGAATCCACCAATGAAGTATAACATATTCAAGGTTGAATGTTAAAGTGTTGCTTAATGATATTAACCTATATTGAAGAGGTCGAGAGAATACACCAATGATGTATAACCTATCTGAGGTTGTATGCTAAAGCATTACTTGATAATATTAATCTATATATAAGAGGTTTAAATAATCCACCAATGATGTATGACCTGTTATAAATATGATTTCATGAATTTTAATTTTGATTATAACAAACATTTCTGATACTTCTGCTTCTCTATGACTGTCTTGCCTACTAATATTTTACGTCCACAAAAATTGAGTGCAACTCAAGAGAGCTCAAGATTGGGTAAACTAGGTCTAAGTTAGTTTGTAATCTTTTATATTTTTTGAGTCAAATATAAATAATGTGGTTCTTGATGCTAAATAACCTTGCACACACACACACACTTGGGGGAAAACTTTCTTACTATTTTTTGTCACATCGTCCGGGACGATCCATAAATCATCCTGGACGATCTGTTCAAAAATAAAAACCCTAATTAGGGCATCCTGGTTAAGGCAGCCATTATTAAGCACATCATCCTAGATGATATTCGTATCGGTAGGGATGATAGGCTCAAATTAGAAAGAATCAGTCACGAGATCGATTTAGGTATCTTTAATTTTTAATCATCGTCCAGGACATCGGCCTAGTCGATGTCATTCAATTTTGTCTAAATTAATCTGGTAATTAAGAAAAGTAATTAAGGTTTGATTGCTCGATCATATCATCCTGGATGATCTCAAGATCGGCCAGGATGATCAGTTCAAAAACTTTAGTTATTCCTGGATGATAAAACATTAACCAGATTCCTTTCAGGGTGATGCTCTAGACGATATGTGCTGAATTGAATTAATCGTCTAGGATGATCAAGTTATGTTTATATTGTCTAGACACCCATTCAGGGTGTTGTTTTGGATGATATTCTTTGATTTGTACTAATCATACAGGATAATATTTTATTGTCTTGGATGATATGAACAAAAACCTTTTGATCATCTCAAACCATCCGGGCTGATTGAGTAAAATTTGCGCTGATCGTCTATGACGATATGGATATCGTCCTTGACAATAAAGTCGATTTATTTAAATTAAGAGCTATTCTGAAGCTCTTCTATATAAGACCTCTTGTTCTACCCAAGAGATCATCTTTTGCTACTATTTTGACCTGAGAGAGCCTAGAGGAGAGAGAGAGAAAGGGAGAGAGAGACAGAGAGAGAGAGAGAGAGAGAGAGAGAGAGAGGTTCTTATGAGGGAGAGTTTATGAGGGGTTCCACAAAGGTTGCTCCAAGAAAGTATCTAAGTCATCTTCTCTGATCGTCATCCCTTATTCTTGGAGGTTCACTTTAGCAATCAATCAAGGTTCTCTGCCTGCTTCAGGAGGAAGCAAAAGGAGTTAGGTTCTCTGCCTCACCGGTGTCAGTGGAAAGGAGGTATTGTAAAGGCTTCTCCGCCTCACTATGGGAGAAAAAGGAGAGTCACTACGTTTATTGCAATACTCGGAGGGCGCCTCCGGGGAGTGGACTTAGGTCAAGTTGATCGAATCACTAGAAATTTATATGTTCTTTACTACTATTTTTTTCGCATTTAATTTCCACACTTTTAGTTTCTTTGTGGAGAATTTTGGTTTTACTTGATTTTGTGTTTTTGATTGAAATTTTTTTAAAATACAAATTCACCCCCCTTTCAGTTAGCTTGGGCTAGTTCATGAGGGCTTAACATTCCTAATAAACTTTGAAGTGGTATCATAGCGGGATTCATAAAATTGAGTTTTTAAAAACTTTTGAATTTCAATCCATGGCTAACTCTGATAATCATAATACTATGGAAGGATATTCTATTACCCG
Organism: Dendrobium catenatum; assembly: GCF_001605985.2. Lineage (NCBI taxonomy): Eukaryota > Viridiplantae > Streptophyta > Magnoliopsida > Asparagales > Orchidaceae > Dendrobium > Dendrobium catenatum. Next base: position 371,992 of record NW_021318650.1, read on the forward strand.
ACCACCTTTATTTGATAATATTCTTTTTTATTTTTGGAAAACTTGCATGTCTATGTTTTTATAATCGATTGACTATCGCATGTGGATGCTCATTAAAGATGGTTATATACATTTGACTGGTAAACTTAATGGCATTACTATTCCACTTCCTTTCACTGAATGAACTCATGATGGTAGAGATTTAGCATAACTTAATGCAAAATGTTCGAACTATTTTTTCTGTACCTTAAAATCTAAAGATTATATGTGTGTTTTAACTTGTGCTATGGGTAAAGAAATGGGATAAATTATGTATAACTTATGAAGGAACCAAAGAAGTAAAATAATCAAGAATGAATATTTTATTGCATGACTATGAAATTTTTCTTATGAAATCTAATGAATCAATTTTTGACATGTATACTAGATTTACTCAAATTGTCGCCTCTTTGCATACTTTAGGAAGAGAACTCATAAATTATGAAAATGTTAACAAAATTTTGAGATGTTTGTCTTCTTCCTTTGAAGCTAAAATTGCTACAATTTTTGAATATAAAGATTTGAATATATATTTGATTGATAACTTACTTAGATCACTCATTGCTTACGAGCAAGGGGTGAATTAAAGAAACATTGATGCATGTGAGAAAACGAAGGAAAAAATTATGTCGCTAAAGGCCAACGACACAAACATTGACTCTTTCGGGTTTGAAAGCGATGATGTTTTCTTAATGACGAGGAAATTCAAAATCTTTCTAAGGAACAAGCATAAGAACCATCAGAAGTGGAATAAAGGTAAGGGTAGCAAAAAATTTTAAGAATTATAATAGTAATATTTACTTTGAATGCAGGAAGCTGGGACACGTTAAAGTTGATTGTCGTACACTTAAAGCTTACTCAAGAAAGGAGAAGGGTGAGGAGAAACCCAAGTTTAAAAAGGACAATAAGAGGTTCTAAAAGGCGTTATGGGTGAATTCAATATTAGACTCCTCTGAGATTGAAGCTAAAGAGGATACTGCAAACTTATGCTTGATGGCAGACGATCATCTTGGTTAGTCTAATCAAGAAGAGGTATGTGAACTAACCTACAAATAATTTCTTGAAGTTTCTGAACAAATTCATGAATCATATAGGAAACTTAAGAAATCACATGTTAGTTTGAAATTGGAGTTTTTAAATTTATAAAAAAAAAGCATGAAATTTTACTTAAAGATCATTCTACAATAAATAACAATCACATGTCATTACTTGATGAGCTTGATGCATTAAACAAAAAGCATAATGAATTATCTGATGCACATGATTCCTTGAAGTCATCTCATACTGAGTTAGAAAAATATTTTAAAAAGTTAGAAAATCATAAATCTTTTGAAAATAATAAACCAACATTGTATGCATCACATAACGTTAAAAGGAAGCATTTCTACCTAAATAGATTAGTAAATTTTTTTCCTGGTGTTAGATATTTTTCATGTTGCATGCTAGGACATATTTCACACACTTGCACAATTCACTATAGTGCACATTGGTGTGGAGACCCAAATTATATGATTCATAGTATAACATACATATATTGCATTCCTCTTTCCATAAGAAGGGACCCAAACATATTTGGGTTCCTAAATCTGACGTTTGATGATTTTGTAGGCTTGCTCTCACAAAAGGCCACGTAAAAGCATGTGGTACCTGGACAGCGAAAGCTCACGACACATGACTGGAGATGCTAACCAATTCATTTTACTAGAAACTAGGGCTAGAGGTAAGGTTACTCTTGGAGACAACACCACCAAGAAAGTGGTAGGCACAAATATAATCAAAAACTCCAAGAACCTTTTTATTGAAAATATTTTTCTTGTAGATGGACTGAAACACAACTTTCTCAATATCAGTCAGCTTTGCGATAAAGGCTTCATTATAAAATTCTTAACAAATTCTTGTATTATAAGCTTAAACAATAACACTATTTTGCAGAGAAAGCGGATCAATAATATTTATATGCTTGACTTAAATAATATTGAATGTGATGCTTCGTTTTGCTTAAAAACTACTACTGATGATTCATGATTGTGGCACTGGAGGTTATGTCATGTCAGTATAAAAATCCTTAGGAGAGTGACCCAAAAAGACCTAGTTAAAGGTGTCCCCAAGTTTAAATTCTCTAAAGATCACCTTTGTGATGCCTACCAACTAGGGAAGCAAGTTCAATCCACTTTTCACTCCATTAAGGATATTAGCACTTCTAGACCTTTAGAAGTCCGTCACATAGATTTATTTGGACCCATTAGCACTGCCAGCTTAGGGAAAAAAGTTAATGGATTTTTTATTATCGATGAGTACTCGAGACTTACTTGGATTAGATTTCTGTCACATAAGAATGAGTCTTTTGATGAATTTAGATCCTTCTTCACTTGGATTTAGAAAAAGTTAGGTTGTTAAATTTTTACCATCTATAGTGACCATGGTAGAGAGTTTAAAAATAAGAGATTTGGAGACTTCTGTGAGGATAAGGGGATTAGTTATAACTTCTCAGCTCCTAGGACCCCTCAGCAGAATAGGATAGCTAGGAGAAAGAACCTAACCTTAGTTGAAGCTGCTAGAGCCATGCTTGTTGAGTATTCACTTTCAAAATGCTTTTGGCTTGAAGTGATAAACACAACTTGTTATGTGGTGAATAGGGTGAATGTTAGAGCTAAACTTGATAAGACACCCTATGATATCCTTAAGGATAGGACACCCAACCTTTTTACCTCCACATCTTCGGCTGTAAGGTTTTCATTCTTAATAATGGGAAGTCTCACTTAAGAATATTTGACCCAAAATTTGATGGAGTGTTCTTAGGATATTCAAGTGTGAGGAAATCCTTTAGGGTGTTTAATAAGAGGACTTTGGTGGTGAATTTGATCCAAAGAAGTCTAGAGTTGAGGATGAAGATGAAGTTGGAGAGATTACCACAGGAGTTAAAAATTTGGAGAAGATGGTAGAGCCTTAAAACACTGAAGGAGTAGGTTATATTACCCAAAGGAGTAGAAAATATAAATTTGGAGGAAAGGGTTGAACCTACATACACCTTTCCTAGAGATTAGAGACATTCTTTGAGTCATCCTAAAGAATTGATCACAGGAGACCCTTTTGAAGGTGTTAGGGCTTGGCGTGGACTTAGGAAGGAAGTGAACCACTCTATCTTTATCTCAGTGGCTAAACCCACCATCATCAATCAAGTACTTTTTAATGAGTTTTGGATCTTAGCCATACTAGCAGAATTAAACCAATTTGTTAGGAATGGTGTTTAAGATATTGTAAAAAGACTAAAGGGACAAAGTATAGTTGGAACCAAATGGGTCTTTAAGAATAAAATGAATGATTCTGATGTGGTGGTTAGGAATAAGGCAAGATTGGTGACAAAGGGGTACAACTAAATAGAGGGGACTGATTTTGAGGAGAACTTTGCCCCTGTAGCTAGATTGAAAGCCATTAGAGTACTATTAATCTTTGCCTATTATAAAGGATTTAAGCTTTTCCAAATGGATGTTAAGTGTGCCTTTTAAATGGGGTAATAAAGAGGATGTATTTCTATAGCAACCCCCAAGTTTTGAGAGTTCCTAATTTTCAAATCATATTTTCAAATTAAAAAAGTCCTAATTTCTAAATCATATTCTTCTATAATATTTAGAAGATATAATCACAACTGAAAATATTTAAGAATTTTAAAAAAGGGATCTAGCTTGCAAAAAAAATAAATGAAAAAAAGCGGCCAATGATACCAAAATCAAAAGATGAGCAATGACACCAAAGTAAAAAAAATAGCAAGTGTATCAAAAATTAAAAGATACGCAAAGAGCGCCAATCAAATTGATAAGAGGTATAAAATGAGCCCATCAAAAGCAAGCTTCTTCCCTTTCAAAATTTTTAAATCTTAGAAGAATTCATGTGTCACTTGATATCTTTCAAAGGCTTGATTTTAGAATTTCTGATCGTAACTAATTACTTTGATATATTATTCTATAAATATTTTTCTAAAATCAAGTCTTGAACGGATCTCTTTTACTTATCAAATTATTTTTTCTAATTTAGATTCTTATTTTCAAAAGATGGTTTCCCCTAGGAGAAGTCCGAGTTAAGGAGAAGAAGATCGATTGTTCTACTGCATTTTTTGAATTTCGATGATGTTAACTCATTGATTTTTATAATTTTTTTAATTCAATCACATGAGGAATTTATCATATTTAAGCTTTGATTAAAAAAATCTTTATTTTACTTTTGTTCTTTTTGATGTTTATCTTTTTCATATTTTATCTTTTCTAAGTTGATTTTCATGTGTTTGGGCCTTTTCTGATCATCTCCATCTATTCTCTATTTTGAAACTTTTTGTCACATCATCCCGGAAGATATCATATCATCCTGGATGATCTGTTCAATTAACTCTTGAAATTCCATCACCTCCTCCTTCGGATGATCAGGATATGTCCTTCTTTTAGTTTGTTTTTCTTATGATGATTTTTTCTATGTTGTACTTTGCCTTTTTTTACTAGCTTCTATTTTTATTTGTGTTCTGTTCTCTCCTCCTTTTTGTGATGTCAAAAGGGGGAGTGGTTGTAATGTTTTATGCACAGTGATAGTTGTACTGTATTATTTTCTAGTATAATTTGAATTTCCTGATTCACTATTTCTTATTTTTGTGATACTTTAATTGATCTTATGTTTTTGTGTTTGCCATCATAAAAAAAGGGAGATTATTATAAAATCTGATTTCAAAAATTTTAATTTTGATGATAGAAAATATTTCTGATACTTCTGCTTCTCTATGACTGCCTTGCCTACTAATATTTCAGGTTCACAAAGATCGAGTGCAACTCAAGATAGCTAAAGATTGGATAGACTAGGTTAGATTCATTTTGTAATCTTTTACATTTTCTTGAGTCAAATGTAACCAATGTGGTTCTTGATGCTATGTAACATTGCACACACATTTGAGAGAAAATTTTTTTGACAATTTTTAGAGTTTACTATTTTTGTCACATAATTCAGGACAATCCATAAATCGTCCTAGATGATCTGTTCAAAAATAGAAACCCTAGTTTGGACATCCCGGTTAAGGCAGCCATCATTAAGCACATTATCATAAATGATATTTGAATTGGCTAGGATGATAGGCTCAAATCAAAAAGAATAAACTGTCATATCTATTTAGGTATCTTTAATTTTTAATCATCATCCAGGACATCAGCCTGGATGATGTACTTCAATTATGTATAAATTAATCTGGTAAGAAAAGCAGTTAAGGTTTGATTACTCGTTCATATCATCCTGGGCAATCTCAGGATCAGCCGGGATGATCAGTTCAAAAATCTTAGTTATTCCTGGATGATAAAACATCGGTTGGGTTCCTTTTAGGGAGATGCTCTAGACGATATGTGCTGAATTGAACTAATCATCTGGGATGATCGTAAGATCAGCCTGGACGATCAAGTTATTTTTATATCATCCAAACACCCATTCAGGGTGATGTTTATGATGATATTCTTATATTTATACTAATCATACAGGATGATATTTTATCATCCTGTACGATATGAACAAAAACCTTATGATCATCCCAAACCGTCCAGGCTGATTGAGCAAAATTTATGTTGATTGTTCAGGATGATATGTATATCATCCTAGACGATAAAGCCAATTTATTTAAATTAAGAGCTATTATGAAGCTCTTTTATATAAGACCTCTTATTCTACCCAAGAGATCATCTGTTGCTATTGTCTTGACCTGAGAGAGCTTAGAGGAGAAGGAGAGAGAGAGAGAGAATCTTATGAGGGGGAGTTTTTGAGGGGTTTCATAAAGGTTGCTCCAAGTAAGGATCCAAGTCATCTTCTCTGATTATCATCCCTTATTCTTGGAGGTTCAAGAGAGGTCCACTTTAGCAATCGATTAAGATTCTTTGCCTGTGTCAGGAGGAAGCAAAAGGAGTTGGGTTCTCTATCTCACTGCTGTCAGTGGAAAGGAGGTTTTGTAAAGGCTTCTCTGCCTTACTGTGGGAGCAAAAGGAGAGTCACTGACTTTAGTGCAATACTCAGAGGGCGCCTCCGGGGAGTGGACGTAGGTCAAGTTGACTGAACCACTATAAATTTATGCGTTCTTTATTACTATTTTTTTCGTATTTAATTTTCACATTTTTAATTTCTTTATGGTAAATTTTAGTTTGACTTGAGTTTGTATTTTTTTATTAAAAGATTTTTAAAATACCAATTCACTCCCCCACCCCTCTCTTGGTTAGCTTGGGCTAGTTCATAAGCGCTTAACATCTCTAACGAACTTTCATGACCTATCAGAAGCTTGATGATATTAACCTATATGGAAGAGGTTGAGAGAATCCACCAAAGATGTATGACATATACGAGGTTATTTGTCAGAGTGTTATATGATGATGTTAACCTATATGGAATATGTCGAGAGAATCCACCAATGATATATGTTTATCTGAGGTTGTATGTTAGAGCATTGCTCGATAACATTAACCTATATGAAAGAGGTCAACATAATCCACCAATAATGTATTTGAGGTTGTATGTTAGAACGTTGCTCGATGAAGTTAACTTACATGGAAGAGGTCGGATCAAATCTCCTTGTGTTCGATCATCCAATGATTGAGACACAATAAAGATTATGTATTTCTCAAATCCAGGGTTTAAGATTTAATTGACGTTCTCCTAAAATATTTGACCTATCTGATATTATATGTCAGAGCCCTGCTCGATGACATTAACTTATAGGAAGAGCTCGAATCGAATCTCTTTAGGATTGATCATCCAATGATTGAAACACAATAAAGATTGTGTATTTCTCAAATCATGGATAAAGAGATTATATTCATCGATAGTTTATTATTATTATTTTTTATACTTTTTAAAAAATTGGACAATATCAAAATGGAGTGAACAACATATTATTATATTATATAAAATAATATAACAAGTCCCTAGTCTTAGGGATATAAGAGTTACACCATACTCAGCACATAAGAGATATATATAGGGATAACACATCATTTAGCTTGAAATAAAATACTATAGACATTAGAGTGACACCCCACTTATCATAGAAGAGATACACGATGACACAAGATAAGTAATAGTACTAACACAAAGGCCCAAACTGCATGGTTATTTAATCTCACAAACCATTTGAAAATTATTCAATGATTGCCTTTCATGTTATTAATTTTTCCCCCTAATGAAATGAGCCTCATCTCGAGTAGATGAATCTTGAATGAACTATTAAAGGTATACTTGTCATATAAGTTTCTCAAATTCATTTTTGAGCGAATTACAAGCTTCAGTGATGTGCCCATGACTACGATGGAAATGGCATTATTGATCTTGATTTCTAGTATTCTATTTCAAAGGATTATAATACTTGATTTTTTTTTATCTCGAATAGCCATCAGTATATTATTTTGAGATGCATTAAGATAAATATACTCTTCTTCTTATTGAAACTTGTGGCATAGTAATGGAGGCAGACTATTCTTCCCTTATTTCTTTTGATTCGAGAATGAGTTATCCATTATAGGAAAATTTTTGTGCATTCCGAAAGTTTTCTAAAATTGTTTTATATGAGTATTAATTGCTTTATCTGTTGATATTTGTGCCTCCACACGATGGATCAGTCCAACATATGAGGGAGTCGTGTCTCGCACAAGTGTTGAGTAAAAGGGACCAGGACGAAGACCTCAAATGAAAACTTTTCTTAATAATTTAGTATCTACTAGAAATTGTCATGCTTTTATGGACAATCTTTGAAAATACTCCTTCAGTGATTCTCTTTTATTTTTACAGATCTTAGAGAAGTGAGAAGAATCCTTAGCAGTTCTTTTATTGGTGACAAATTATTCAACAAATACTTTAGTTAATTTAATAAATGTAGGAATTATTCCATCTAGAAGTGAATAAAACCACATTCGAGCTTGTCCTTCGAAGGTAACAAGAAAAACTTAGCAGAGAAGTGCATCTGAGGCTCACTGGATATGCATGATGGTTCTATAGTGATATATATGCTCGTACGGGTCGGATGTCCCATCATAAGAATTAATACTCGATAGTTTGAATCCTGCCAAAGGGGTGTTAAAGGATGGATTCGATCAAGGGTGAAGACTCCTGGAAGTCCCACTAACGATGAGATTATCTTATACCTCCAATGGGGAACTTTTTTTGGACCATCTTCATAATTCATGATGTAAGGTGTTACGAGGGAGTTCAACAATATGCTATCAAGCTAAGCCCTCGGGGACATCCAAAGGAATGCGAGGTTGGCGATCTGCATGCGAAGGATAGGTAGAGCTTACTATGTTAGTAACCTCATTGTCTTGATGTGTCAGAGGACGTATCCTTAGCATAGGAAGGGGAATCTCGCATGAAGATGTTCGCATTAAACAACCTCTAGCCCTAGTAGATCCCGAGTGAGAAGAATCACCACTTTTGGTGCTAGCACTGGTCGTTGAGTCTCTCGCAAAAGTTAAAGGATCTCATTTTGAGATTCCTCTATCTTTCTGATGCGATCTTCCATGGAAGGTCCTGAAGTTCCTTCTCCAACAGAATTTTCCTCTCCAAGATAAAAAGAGAGATATACTTGACATTTATGAGTCATAAACTGATTCCTAGATTGATGTGAGTTAGAGTGAGCGGCTCCTAAGATACGATTGTTATGCCTGTCAGCCATCAAAATGGTTCTTAGCATAGTGGGATTGAGTTTCCTGTATATGGCACCAAACTGTTACGAGTTAGAATATATGTGGTGATAGAGTTATAATATTGCGTCTTAGCATTGTACGGATATCTATCTCACATATAGAGAATGCATGATTTTTGTATGTGGAAAGCCTTGGAAAGGGGAAAAAATACGGGGCCTTGCTAGTTGAAATGATTCCACTAGTATTTGAGTTGATTATAGTAGATTGATTCATCCTTGGGGCAATCATATTACAAATGTAAACCATATGGTTGAAATCTAGTGATAAACGGGGATGAAAATCCAGCGTCACTTGGTGGTTTGACAGAACTGTAGCATTAATGGGAAATTCAGACATTAGTTGGTAGTTCGATGGTGGTTGACAACAATTTGGAGTTAGGCGGTGGCCCCATAAAGCTCCGATGTCAGACAGTGGTCTGATGGAGCTCTGGTGTTAGGTGGTGGTCCGGTTGAACTCTGACATCATGTGGTGGTCCAACAGAACTCCGACGTCAGGTGGTGGTCCGACATAACACTAGGCATCAGGTGATGGTCCGGCAGAACTCTAGGAATCACATGATGGTCTTGTGGAATTCTGGGCTTCAATTGGTGGTCCGACGGAAGTCCGGGCCTTAGGTGGTGGTCCGGCGGTAGTCTGGGCCTCATGTGGTAGCCCAATAGAAGTTCAGGCCTCAGATGGTGGTCAGCAAAAGTCTGGGCCTCAAGTTGTGGTCTGGCAGAAGTCTGAGCCTCAGGTGGTTGTCCGATATGTTGCGGATCAATGGTTTATGATTTTGATGATAGCAAATATTTTTATTTCTATACAACTGCCTTATGTACTGACATTTCAGGTTCGCACGATCGAACTGTAATTTGGAATCAGCTCAAGATTGGGTAGACTGGGTCTGAGTCAGTTTGTACATCTTTTCCTTTCTTGAGTCTATTGTATTTTGTGTGGCTCCTGGTATTTTGTAGCTTGAAAGATTTTCTGTTGTTCCCCAAAGATTTCTATTTTTGGTAACATCGTTCGAGATGATATTTATATCGGCCTAGATGATCGGTCCAAAAGAAGAAACCCTAATTAGGGCATCCTCATTAAGGCAGCCGTCATTAGCCGATCGGCCTGGACGATACTTGTATCGGCCAGGACAATAAGCTCAATTCAGAAAGAATCAGCCGCCATGATCAGATTAGGTATTCATTATTTTAGGAAATCGGCCAGGACGATATAGACATCGTTTAGGACGATCTAACTCAATTATGCTTAAATTGATCTGGTATATATGGAAAGCATTAATGGCTAATTGATATGATCACATCGTCTGGGACGATTTACATCGGCCAGAATCTATTCAGGGCGATGATCAGGAAGATTGAAATCGATTTTAAACTAATCATCCGGGAAGATCGTGAGATCGGCCACGACGATGTAACCAATTTTCTTCTGATCGTCCCAAATTATCTCAGGCTGATGAGCTGAATTTGAACTGATCGTACAGGATGATAATGTCGGCAACTTGCATTAATGAGCTCGTTTTGAGATCTTCTATTTAAGCTATGACATGACACTTTGTAAGGGTCTTTGGCAGCCATTGTAGCTTCGTTCTTTTGGGAGAAACTTAAAGAGAGAGCTTGAAAGGGAGTGAGGAAAGGGTGGAGTTTGAGAAAGGTAGAAGATCCTGTGAGGGGGATTCAAGGGAGTGTGGAGGGGGTTCCACACGGTTGCTCCGGCAAGCTCGCACCTGAATACCGTCGGATTCAAGGCTTGTCTCGAGGGAAGTTCATCGAAGAAGAAGATCTCTTTGGTGTCAAAGGACCCTGCGACTCCGCCGCACATGAGAAGGTGGAAGTAATTTTGTAAGGGCTTCTTCACCTACCTGTGGGGGCTAAAGGAGAGACACTTAGTTTAGTGCAATACTTGGAGGGTGCCTCCAAGGAGTGGATATAGGTCAAGGTTTGACCGAACCACTATAAATCTGGCGTGTTCTTTTCTTATTATTGCTTTCGCACTTATTTTCTATGGTGATTTTAGTTTGAGTTTTATCTTCGGTTTTAAAGTTATCCAATTCACCTCTCTCTTTGTTAGTCTTGGGCCAGTTCATAAGGGCTTAACATTTCTAACGAACTTTCAAGTGGTATCAGAGCACTTTCTAGTGTCATCTGAGCACTTTCAAGTTGTATCAGAGCGGGATTCATAAAAACTAAGTTTAAAAACTTTTTGAATTTTGATTCATGGCTAATTTTGGGAATCATAATGTTGCGGAAGGTTATTCAATCACCAGACTACCTTTATTTAAAAATATGTCATTTGATTTTTGGAAAATTTGCATGACTACTTTTTTCAATCGATTAATTTTCGCATGTGGCATATGATTTTAACTGGTTATTTATCACCGTCACGTATTATTAATAGAGTTAAAACTGATATTCCTTTTAATCAATGGAATAGGGAAGAACAAGTAAATGCTCATGAATTGAATGCAAAATCTTTAAATTGCTTTTTTTGTGCTTTAGATTCTGAAGATTTTATGTTAGTATCCACGTGCACTACTAGTAAGGAAGTTTGGGATAAACTACACACCATATACGAAGGCACTAGTGAAATCAAGCAATCCAAGTTGAATTATGTTAATGTATGATTTTGAACTGTTTTCCATGAAACCTTTTGAAACGATCTTAGACATATATACCAGGTTCATTCAAATTGTAACATCATTGCATGTCTTAGGAAAAGAATTTTTAAAATTTGAAAAAGTTAACAAAATTTTTAGTTGTTTACCTGAAAAATTTGATGCCAAAGTTGTTGCTATTTGTGAATCAAAAGATTTGAATGATTATTTTATTGATAATTTGATTGGCTCACTCATTGCCTACGAGCAAAGTTTGGGTCAAATACTTTTGGATGCAGGAGAAACGATTATTCTAATAACTAAAGATACAGAAAGAGATAGCTTAGTTGGTGACGAATGAAATGACTTGTCAAGCAAATCACAAAGCTCACCAAAGCATAAGCAAAAGTGGAAAAAAAAAGTAAAAATGATAAGGATGTTCATATTCCTTCTGATGTTATTTTCTTTCGATGTAGGAAGCCTAGACATATAAAAAATCAGTACCCAAATTTAAAAATTCTTCCTACGAAAGAAAAGGGCAAGGCGAAACAAAATTTAAACTAGGTAAATAATGAAAAAAAAAATCTCATTTGCAGATCTGGTTTCTGAAGCATCGGAGCAGGAGAGAGATAATGGTTAAAAGCCTTTCATATTTTTGTGTTGTATTTTTTTTTTTATATTTTTAATTTTTATTTTGTGTTTTTATTTTGTTTATTCTTTAAAATTTTTATTTTCGTGAAAGTTTTTTCACTGATCAACACACACATTCACTTTTCTAAAAATGAAAAATCTACTTCCTTATTTTTTCTTAAAATCTTTGGTAAGTTGTGTTTGACTTCTCCAAAACAGTCAAAGGCAGGAAACTCATGTTTTTAACTCTTAATCTTTATTTCCTAAAAGAGGTTATTCTACTTTTGATTTAAAATCTTTTTTATCTTTTAAATTAGTCTTTGAAACTGAATTTTTTTCTCCCAACATTTTATTTATC
>NW_021318650.1:384342-395379 GCF_001605985.2 Dendrobium catenatum
CCCCCCCCCCCTCTTGGTAGCCTTTGGGACATTAACTTAGGCTTAACAACCTAATTACTAGACTCAACAGTTAACTTTCATGGAAGAGGTCGGATCAAATCTCCTTGTGTTTGATCATCCAATGATTGAGACACAATAAAGATTATGTATTTCTCAAATCAAGGGTTTAAGATTTAATTGGCATCCTCCTAGGATATTTGACCTATATGATATTATATGTCAGAGCCCTGCTCGATGATAATAACTTACAGGAAGAGCTCGAATTGAATCTCTTTAGGATTGATCATCTAATGATTGAAACACAATAAAGATTGTGTATTTCTCAAATCATGGATAAAGATATTATAGTCATCGATAGTTTATTATTATTATTTTTTATACTTTTAAAAAAATTGGACAATATCAAAATGGAGTGAACAACATATTATTATATTATATAAAATAATATAACAAGTCCTTAGTCTTAGGGATATAAGAGTTACACCATACTCAGCACATAAGAGATATATATTGGGATAACACATCATTAACTTGAAATAAAATACTATAGACATTAGAGTGACACCCCACCTAAAATAGAAGAGATACACGATGACACAAGATAAGTAATAGTACTAACACAAAGGCCCAAACTGCATGGTTATTTAATCTCACCAACTATTTAAAAATTATTCAATGATTGCCTTTCATGTTATTGATTTTTCCCCCTAATGAAATGAGCCTCATCTCAAGTAAATGAATCTTGAATGAACTATTAAAGGTATACTTGCCATATAAGTCTCTCAAATTCATTTTTGAGCGAATTACAAGCTTTAGTGATGTGCCCATGACTACGGTGGAAATGACATTATTGATCTTGATTTCTATTATTCAGTTTCAAAGGATTATAACACTTGATATTTTTTTTATCTCGAATAGCCATCAGTATATTATTTTGAGATGCATTAAGATAAATATACTCTTCTTGTTTTTGAAACTTGTGGCATAGTAATGGAGGCAGACTATTCTTCCCTTGTTTCTTTTTATTCGAGAATGAGTTATCCATTGTAGAAAATTTTTTGTGCATTCTGAAAGTTTTCTAAAATTGTTTTATATGAGTATTAATGGCTTTATCTATTGATATTTGTGCCTCCACACGATGGATCAATCCAGCATATGAGGGAGTCGTGTCTCGCACAAGTGTTGAGTAAAAGGGACCAGGACGAATACCTCAAATGAAAACTTTTCTTAATAATTTATTATCTACTAAAAATTGTCATACTTTTATGGACAATCTTTGAAAATACTCCTTCAGTGATTCTCTTTTATTTTTGCAGATCTTAGAGAAGTGAGAATAATCCTTAGTAATTCTTTTATTGGTGACAAATTGTTCGACAAATACTTTAGTCAATTTAATAAATATAGGAATTATTCCATCTAGAAGTGAATAAAATCACATTCGAGCTTGTTATTTGAAGGTAATAAGAAAAACTTGGTAGAGAAGTGCATCTGAGGCTCACTGGATATGCATGATGGTTCTATAGTGATCTAAATACTCGTGCAGGTCGGATGTCCCGTCATAAGAATTAATACTCGATAGTTTGAATCCTGCCAAAGGGGTGTTAAAGGATGGCTTCGATCAAGGGTGATGACTCCTGGAAGTTCCACTAACGATGAGATTATCTTATACCTCCAATGGGGAACTTTTTTTGGACCAATCTTCATAATTCATGATGTAAGGTGTTACGAGGGAGTTCAACAATATGCTATCAAGCTAAGCCCTCGGGGTCATCCAAAGGAATACGAGGTTAGCGATCTACATGCGAAGGATAGGTAGAGCTTACTATGTTAGTAAGCTCATTATCTTGATGTGTCGAAGGACGTATCCTTAGCTTAGGAAGGGGAATCTCGCATGAAGATGTTCGCATTGAACAACTTCGAGCCCTAGTAGACCCCGAGTGAGAAGAATCACCACTTTTGGTGTTAGCACTGGTCGTTGAGTCTCTCGCAAAAGTTAAAGGATCACATTTTGAGATTCCTCTATCTTTCTGATGCGGTCTTCCATGGAAGGTCATGAAGTTCCTTCTCCAGCAGAATTTTCCTCTCCAAGATAAAAAAGAGAGATATACTTGACATTTATGAATCATAAACTGATTCCTAGATTGATGTGAGTTAGAGTGAGAGGCTCCTAAGATACGATTGTTATGCCTGTCAGCCATCAAAATGGTGCTTAACATAGTGGAATTGAGTTTCCTGTAGATGGCACCAAACTATTGCGAGTTAGAATATATGTGGTGATAGAGTTATAATAATGCGTCTTAGCATTGTATGGATATCTAGCTCACATATAGAGAATGCATGATTTTTGTATGTGGAAAGCCTTGGAAAGGGGAAAAAATATGTGGCCTTGCTAGTTGAAATGATTCCACTAGTATTTGAGTTGATTATAGTAGACTGATTCATCCTTGGGGCAATCATATTACAAATGTCAACCGTATGTTTGAAATCTAGTGATAAACGGGGATGAAAATCCAACGTCACTTGGTGGTTTGACAGAACTCTAGCATTAATGGGAAATTTAGGCATTAGTTGGTAGTTCGGTGGTGGTTGATAGCAATTTGGAGTTAGGCAGTGGCCCCATAAAGCTCCGATGTCAGGCAGTGGTCTGATGGAGCTCTGGTGTTAGGTGGTGGTCCGGTGGAACTCTGACATCATGTGGTGGTCCAACAGAACTCCGACGTCAGGTGGTGGTCTGACATAACACTAGGCATCACGTGATGGTCCGGCAGAACTCTAGGAATCACATGATGGTCTTGTGGAATTTTGGGCTTCAAGTGGTGGTTCGACGGAAGTTCGGGCCTTAGGTGGTGGTCCGGCGGTAGTCTGGGCCTCATGTGGTTGCCCGATAGAAGTTCAGGACTCAGATGGTGGTCTGCAAAAGTCTGGGCCTCAAATGGTGGTCTGGCAGAAGTCTGAGCCTCGGATGGTTGTCCGATAGAAGTCTGGGCCTCAAGTGGTGGTCTGGCAGAAGTCTGGGCCTCCGGTGGTGGTCCGGTGGTGGTCGAGGAGGAGCTAGGGGCAAGAGCGATCTCGGATCTCTCTCTTGCTCTTTTAGGCTCAAGGTCCCTTTTCAAGAGTAGGAAAGAGTCTATTTATAGATTTCTTAGGGTGACATGACTCGTAAATAAGAGGAAGATCAAGGGTAAATGGGGAGTAGTTTGGATGGACGGTCGATGTTGAATCCCTTGATCGTGGACCATTCGCTAGATATTTAAATGTCTTAATGATGCTGGAATTTCTTGATCTTGGGCTATTTGGATTTTTCTCATCAAGCCGCTCGATTCGAGTCTAAGCATGTCACTTTCGGAAACTGTTTGGTAATCCAATTTATGGTTTGAACCTCCCAACGGAGCTTCGGGCCCTTGATTTGGACCCATTTGGGCTCGGATTGAGTGAATTTGGTGTCTCTGGATTCATATTCTTGAGACGTTCAGTTTGATTGTAAGTTTGCTGAAATCGGAGTTCGGATGATCCCAAATTTAATTTTGGAAGTTTCCAACTTATTTTTTTTTTCTCGAGATTTCTGCCGGATCAAGATATTTTTTTGAGGATGTATCAATACTTATCCTTAAATATCACACCGAAATAATATTTTTAAGATTTTAACAATATTTTGGTGATTAAATTAATACTTTAATGGAGTGCAATCAACATAAGCTTATTAATTTAAATTTCTTATAATTACGTTTTTATTTTTGCCTTTTCAATATCATTATTAATAGATAAACTAATAATTTCAAGCAAAAATTCTTTGTCAAATAAAAATATTATTTTACAAAGATAAAAATGTAGCAATTTATTTTGAGATTGAGCTTTTCTTCACCATGAGACTAACAATTATAATCTTATTATATGACGAAATCTTCATCGTGCTTCTAATTTATACGTCATGTGACTATAACCTTCTCTACAGCATGAAAGTCCTCATTACATTCATTTTAGCTATTTTAACGATCAAAATAGCTAAAATTAAGGTTTTGTTTTAAATAGATTTTTGCCACTATTTTTTATAGCTTGTAACAAAATTTTAACTAAAATTTTGTTATTAAAAATAATAAAAAAATTGTCTCAAACAAAATTTAAGTTGAGATTTATTTTTAGTATTATAACAACATACATCAATGTGGACTAACGTTGAACCAATCCAATCCATAAGGCACCAAAGAAAAGCCCACGAAGGAATATAGCCCACATAGAGAAGAGAGAGAGAGATATTTATTCATATTATATATAGTATGAATTTTAAAAGAAGCATGCTTAATGTATGATTAAGCAAAAGAAGCATAATTATTAATTAATTTAAAAAAGTGTGAAAAAGAAAGCTAACTCCGAATTATTTGGTGTTTTATATAAAAAAACGTCATATTATTTGGCATTCTCTATAAAAACTTCAAATTATTTGACATTTTGCACTAATTTTGGGGAGAGAGATATATGAAAAGAGAGATACATAGAAATATAACTTAATTTATAACTTTAATTAATTAAAATTAATAACTTTATAACTTAATATAATTTTAATTAATAACTCTCTTCCTATCCCTCTCTTCTCAAAAAATATATAAATATAAATTTAGATGATCAGAAAGCAGCGTCCAAGTATCAAATTAAGAAATAAACACATGAGAGTAATTGTTCATGAGATACCGTACGTGATAACATGCATATATAGTTACGTACATCTGCGAGAAGCCAAATATTGGAGCAGATCGAAATAAAAATTATTAACATAATCCAACAGCCATGATCGAGTAAATTATTAGTTAATTACTTTAGGCCGAGATAATGAGCAGTAATCGGGTGGAAAATCCCATCAGCCTCCAAAATTCCCACAAGCTCCGTGGACAGGTGCGCGTAAACCATCCAATCCCCGTTTCCTTTGACGCTCGGCATCGGCATAACATACCCCGCATTCCCATTCCACGCAAAATGGTACGATCCAAACAAAGGCTTTCCCCACCCAAATTCCACCGCCCCCACCGGAAAACCCCTTCCGGAAGACACCACCACGGACAACCCTTCCTCCACATAAACCTTAGCCACCGCCGCCTCCGGCCTCCTAACCTCCACCCAATCCACCAATCCCTTAAAATGCTCTTCTCTCGCCGCCTCCGCAACCAACGTGTGCACGCGCTCAGCAATTTCGCTCATCTCCATTTCCTCCACGTCCGTCGCCGACGCGTACGGAATCGACAGCACGTTGCCAAAATAAGCATCCATCATTGCCAGCAGCCCGAGGCGTCTCCGGCCGTCCACCACCACGCCCATGTGGGTCCTCTGTTTCCGGCCAGCTGCTCGCCCCACCAGCTTCCATAAATAAGCTGTAAATGCCTCCAGCTTCGTGCTTTGGCTCGACACTGCTTTTTGCTGAAGGCGGTTGATATTCGCGGCGGTGACGTAGTAAATGCGGTTTATGATGTTTGATGATGGAGCAGTCGGCGGTGGAAGCTGAGAGACGGGGATGTAGAGGCGGTCGAGTGAGGCTTCGGAGTGAGGGGGTCGGCGGGGGCTGAGAAGGGAGCGCCGGAACGATGGGATGGTTGATATTGGTTTGCCTAACGATGTCTCCGACCAGCTGAGGAGGAACATGTTGAATGAGTAGGCGTCGGCTACGCGGTGGTCGAATGTGCATCCTATGACCATTCCGCCGCACTTCATCTCTGTCGCCTACGACGAAGATGGCCATCAACGTAACTTCCATTTTTTTTTTTTTTCTTTCAATGTAATATTTTTCATAAAACTGTTGTAAAGAATTACGCATGAAATTATTGTCCAAATGATTGTGAAATAGTTGGGATGTTGACTCTTTACAGGAGATGCAGAAAAAAAATTTATGTCAGCTAATCAAATGATTCAGAATGATTTTGAAATAGTACCACACACTACCAAAAAATCAATATGATTTATTGAAATTATAATTTTTTTGAATATATTTGAAGAATTTAAATCATTCTGATATATTTTACAGGAGTATAATTTTGGAGCTAAACTAGTGGAAAGAAAAATGTCTCTTTCATCATTCAGTTGAATATATTTCACATAAATATTTTTAAAATGTTAGTATTTTATTTCAAAATATGTATTTTCTAACTTATTATTTATTATTTAGAAATAATTTGGATAAAATATTCTTATCAAATTTACTCGTATGACAGCTTTAAAATTATTAAATAAATTAAAATATATATTATCTTAACTATAAAATAAATTTAATATTAATTTTGAGATCCAATCTGATAAAAATATTAATTATGATAATCCGAACTTATTTATGCCAAAATCAGAATCTTATGACCAAGAAAATCTTTATATTTTATCATAAGTATCTACAATTAATTTTTAATATTTTATATTTATTTTGTAATAAATATTGTTCATTTATTTAATTTTTAGTTATTTTAAAGAAGTTTTAGGTTTTGTTTAGGACAGCTTTTTTAATGTTTTCTAAAGCCAATTTTTTTGTACAAAAAATTTTTATACTAGAATTTTTTTACTAAAAACTACTTTTAAAAGCATTAAGAAATTTGCCCCAAACCAAACCTTTAGAAGCAAACATAAAAAAGTATACTAATTCTAACAAAATTATTGATTATTATTTTTTAATTAGTACCAACTTTAAAAAAATCTATTTTTTACAAAAGAAGAGAGTTGCTTTTAAATCGACCGGATAAATATAACTTTTTGTTGAAAAATTAAATATCTGCTGTCAACGTTTTGATATATTTGTTTATACAAAGTTATTTCTCATAATAAAAATTTTAAAAATAGCAAGAAAATTCAAAATTGTAATAATATAAAAAAAAGATTTATTTTAGGCATTTCATAAATTTTAATATCCATTACCTGAATAGTGAGCACGCCGTCCTTCTTCTTCGGCACAAGCTTCCTCTCAAAGCTCTGATCCGCGTCATAAAAATCAAGCTCTATAATCTCAGCATCCCCAAACGCTTCAATAAACTCCACACCGCGATTATTGCAACGCAGCTCCGGCTCTCCCATTGAATTATTCACAATCTCTCCAGCAAAAGGATAATAAATAACCAGCGACTTAGCCAGAGAGGTTTTGAGAACGTTAACCAGAGAGGAAAAAGAAGAAGAAAAGCTCTGCTTGAGCTCTAATGGCGGCTTTGTGTATATGAAGAAGACCCCAACGTCCAATGGAGGAAGAAGAAGGTCGAGGTTAGAGAGAGAAAGCCAGTGTTCCTGTAATGGTAGTGCGGCTGAGATTGTTTCTTTGCGGCAGATTCTCACTGTGTAATCTTTGTTGTAAACCATTGTTTGATATATTGGTGGGGTGGTTTTTTTTAGATGTGAGGTTTGGGTTAAGGGGTTTAGGGAGGTATTTATATTCCGGGGGGATTTATATACATACCATAAGATTTTTTAATATTTACAGATCTAACACCAACCTAAATTTCTATATAATTTACTTATATAATATACAAATTTTAAAAATGTTTCAAAAACATTTCAAATATGATTTACTTGATCAAAGTCAAGCACACATTTTCACACATGTACTTTGATGATTTAGATATTAAATTGATATATAAGTAAATATAAAGATTTAATTCTAGAATGTAAATACATTAAAATATTGGGTTATCTATGCAAACGTCCATATTATTAGTTGTATTTGATGCTTAGGAGTAAGTTTATTGATTAAAGAATGAAAATTTGGATTAGGAGATGATGATTTAAGCTTTATTTGGATGAATAAAGTATATGTTTGGTAAGAGGTTGGATTGGAATATTATGATCATTTTTTGAAGAGGTGTTTAAATATTTATATCTGTATTATTTAATAATTTATGCCTATTTATATAATGCTTTAATTTTGAAATGGCATCAAAAAATGTTTTGATTAATCTAAATTTATCTAGAGTGAAATTAATAAGCATATATATATATATATAAAAGAGTGTTTAGATATATAAAAGAGTGATACATAAGTTTATGAAATGAAGACAAAATGTTGGGTTAGGTATGATTATTAAAGTTGATTAGGATGAATATAATATAAATTTGGTAGAAATTATTGGATTGGAATATTATGTTCATTTTCTTAAGAGGAATTTATATGTCATTTATTTAAAGTTACTAGGAGTTGGAATTTATGAGCAAGTCTACCAAAGAAAATAATATTAAAATAAATATTTTTGGTTAGTAGGATAGCATGACTCAGTCTTGATTATGACTAGCATACAAAATTATTATGTATTGTTTCTATTTTAATTAAATAGTGATATTTATTGTGAAATATTTGATGAAATAATAAAATAACAAGAGGTTTATATGTAATTAATAGAATAAATGTTAGAGAAAATTTTAAATGTGTTAATTTCTTGAGATCCATCGACCATTATGTTAATATTTTAGTTAAAAATTTTGACTCAATTTTCTTTCCTAAAAAAATTGGGTTAGAAGATGCTTAGTTAATTTTGATTATAATAAATTTTAAAATTATTTAGTTTATTAATCATAGAAAAATTTCGGGTCAAATGACTCAAATCCATCCACACATTGTGGTCATGTCTGCCCACCAACCTTTCTCTTTTGTTTCTCTTACTGCTCTTCTTTTATATGAGAAAAGTGTTGTATTTAAATTATTTTTATTTGGTTCTTAGGAATTAGGATTTAGGAATAAGTTTATTAATAAAGGAATACTAAAGTTGGGTTAGAAGATATATATGACTGAGAATTTGTCCGAGATAATTTTTTCGCTATTTTGTATTTTAGACTACAACAATAATTTTATTTTGGTATCATTTTTCTCGTTGTTTTTTTAATTTTTTTTTTTTGTGGTGAAAAGTTATCTTTCGCAATCAAATTAAGTAGCAAAATTGTTTTCCCCCTAGCAACTTTGATCACAATCAACTCTACAAAATGTTGTAATTAATTATCCCGGCCCAAACAAACCTTAAGATTGATTAGGATGAATAAAATATATATTTGGGATGTTTTAGTCAATGCTTTAATTTTTAAAAAAATAAATTTATTAGATTTACTTGGAGATAAATTTTAATTAAATTTTAGGTATTGTATTCATTTAAGCCAATTTAATGACTTGGGCATTATGACTTAATTACTTTTAAAAACTTTGATTAATTCATAATTTATTAACTATTTTCAAGATTAATTGCATAATTTAAAGATTATTTACTTGCAATTAAATTGATCGCCATATTCTGACCAAAGTTTCTGGTCGAATAAACTATGCTGGGAGTTGGGAGTTGGTATTAGCAGGGTCGTCTTTCTTGAGATGATGGCTTTATTTTGAAATGAGGTTTTAGGTAAGAGTATTATTAATGTACCAATAAATTATGTAAGTATATTTTAATAATAATGCAGTCCCATTTAGTATATTAGTTGATGATTTCTTCTCTTACTGTAAAATCATGCAACACTTTTTTTTTTCTGTTGGTTGGGAGCTTTTGTTAATAATTAAAAGGTCTTAGGTTCGAGTCTTGCCTATTTGATGTGTATGTGAGTTTGAATTAATTTGGCATCTAATGTCAAATGTTGATGTCATATCAATCATTGGTCGATAGGTGACAAAGAGGAAAAATTATTGCATCCTCCCACCTGACGTAGAGATGCGTCCTCCCAGAGCTTATTGCATGAAGAAATTCACAATAAATCATATTTTTCTTAAATAAGAAGATTGTCATTTAAATATAAGTTATAATTAAACTAATTTGTTTAAATTTAAAATATCTTTTTGATGATATTTTGATCAAATCAAAATATTAATGACCCTAAAAATATGAAATTGTTCTATTTACATTAAAAATGATAATATTTTGGTAGTTGTAAAATAATGAAAATTGTTTTGAAAGAATATTTGAAAATTCATGTATCTTAGCAAATCATGTATTATGTATTAATATTTTACTAATTTTAAACATTAATCCATTTATTTAGATAACCTCAAAATTAAAATCAATTATCAATTTTCAATGAAATAATATTTAGATAGATTTAAAATTAAAATTTCAAAATCAACATAAATTGTTAATGAATCCAATAGATTTGTTTTTTTTTTAGATTTGGTTTAAATTATCAAATTAGTTAAACTTATCCATCTGATTAATATGTTGTTAATATTCAAAGATATTATTTTCCAAATAAAAAATTATAATATTTTGATAAATTCAAAATAAAACATCATAAGTAGCATCATTAAATAATTTTTAATTAATTTGGTTAAATATTCAAATACACAAGTTATTTGAACAATATTAACAATAGTTTTTTATTCAATGAGATTAATTAAGCTTTATAGTTTACACACCTTCTCTTAATAATTAAGATAAGCATTTAGAAATAGAACATGAGTCGACGGGCATCTAATGTCAAAAATCACTTGACTGTCAACAAAATGCAATGGTGAAAATAGATGTTCATCAACAATCAGCTAGCTTTGAGTTAGTCAATTGATGACATCTTATGATGGAAAATGTCAAATGTTGATGTCATATTAATCATTGGTCGATAGGTGACAAAGAGAGCATTGGAATTTTCTATAAATCTTATATTTCTCTCCTAGAAAACTCTCTAAATGTGTGTAAAAAAAAAATAAAATAAAGGTCTCTTCATAAAACCAAGAAATGATATTGTCACCATCCCTACCAAAATCTTACATATTGCATCAAATTGCCCAAATAGGCTCCATTTGATCATGATATATATTTATTTGGACAACTTAGCATCTTAATAAACTTGAAATTGAGCAATTTTAAGCTTATTGGATTTGTGTCATTCAAATATTTATTTTGCTAACAAGTCATCTTAGATCGACTGACGCCGGAGCTGAGCTGTTTGATTGTATTAACTTCATGCTAGTTTTATTCCATTTGGTAGCTTATATGGCTACATAGGTTTAGTACTTGCTTTTGATTGTGTGTAGCCTATTATGTTGCTACATATCTATACATACATAGCCATTCATTGTAATAGATAGATTTGGAGATTAATAAAATTAGAGTTTTACTCTCT
>NW_021318650.1:395479-411580 GCF_001605985.2 Dendrobium catenatum
TATATATATATATATTTCAAATGATATATTTCATTTTTTTTGCTTCACTTGGAACAGCATATTGATTTCCAGCTTAAGATGAATAAGACCTTGGATGATTGGAACAAAAAGTTTGTGAAGGTTAAATACCTTCAGGGGGGATAAAAGAAGAAATATAACAGCAAAGTGAAGGAGGCGAAGGCAGTGGAGGATCAGAAATCAAGATATATTACAGTTATAGAAGAGTTCAAGAAATCTTATGCCTTCAAGATAATTATTGAGGATCATGTTCAGGAAGCTCTCAATCATATTTATGGTGTAGAGGTGAAGGCTTTGGAGGTAGAGTTCATAGAGGGTGTCACACCCCAAGATCTAACTTAGAAAAATTATTCAGTCGATTCTTTAAATCATCAACTACCAGAGCTATCTATAGTCATCAATCAATGATAAACAGACTAACAAAATCAATAATTTAAAACATCATGTAAACATTCTATTCATTCACAAAAGTTCATTTATAATACTCAAGATTTACATATTAATCACATATATCCATCCAGTCCTGAGTACAAAAAATAACTATAACAAAAACCTGAAGATTCCTTATCAACCTCAATCTCCCGCTCCATTTCCCTGACCTAAAATCATTAACCACATATAATGAGCTTAAAAAAGCCCAGCAGGTCACCAAATACCTACAACTGAAATCAAAGAACGGTACGGAAGTAATATGCATGTCAATCAGTCAAATCTTAGAAGTCACTTACACATGATCATTGAGTCAATGCAGAAATAGGAATCAGTACAGAAACAGTAATCAATGCATAAACAATATTACTACAGAAACAGTAAATTCCTTAATCGATAGTAGAAGAATCAGTAAATAGTTTAAAAGTCCGTGAAGCTCATGAATTAGTACGTGCATCAAATCTCTATAGTAGTTGTTGTATTTATAATATCAGTCAATTCATTAAAGAGGTCATCATATCAGTAAAGAAATCCTCATATCGGTAATATCAATCAAATTAGTCAATAAATTATTATGTCAATAATACCAGTAGTATAAAGTGAGACCATCGATACAATAATATCAGTCGGCATAAAACATCAAATCAATACTATCATTTGTGACTGTTGAAATCAAACAAATGCAATAAAACTATATCAAAACATACACTTGCAATTCCAGTTATTCAATATCATGTGCTCAGTGAATTACATGCAATCCAGTAATCTATATCATGTGTTCAGTGAATCACATGTCACTTGCTCGATATATCACATGCATAATATCAGTACAGTGAATCAGTAGTATCAGTTCCTGTATCAGTATCAGTAACAATCCAGTGGCATGAACGATAATGCTATAATAGTGAATCGAGTAGTAATAGTAAATCAGTACAGTACGATAAATCCATACATTAATGTTAAATCCGTTCAGTATTAGTAAATGCGTCAGTATCAGTAAATCCATATAGTAGCAGTAATAATACTGTTAAACATACAATTTAGTATAATAGTCATACATAGAAAGTAGAAGCACTGGCTATTAAGATATTTTTCAGTCTTGTATCAGTATCTTGTATTCGTTGGCTCAATAAAAAGAGTAATCACTCTTTCCCTGTCGACACAATAATCATCTCCTCATAACTCTCATCAGTAATCACATGATCAGTAGAGGATAACGCCAAATCATATTTAAAGGAAAGCCCGTCATCCCATAATCCTGTACTTGTCTTTACACATAAAGCCGTATCATAGTAATATAACAGTAATTTCAATCATATATTCACATTCATCATCATATCATTAATGCCTTGCAATCGTAAAACATAATTTAATTCAATTTAGAAAACCCTTAAAATATCGTATAGTAGACAGAAGTCGTTGTAAAATGCACAGTTTCAAAAAATTACCAGTGATCGTGTAATACAACGCTTCAAGGCTTTTATTGTACTGAAGCACTAATTTTTTAACATCCAGATAATTTTTTATTCGATAAAAATCCCACAGAATTCAGAATACTTGGTGAAAAATCTCCATAAAATATTCAAAATGTACAAAATCATATTCTCTATAACATACAAAAAGTTACACGGTGAAAGTTTCGTCAATATAAAGTTATGCACATTTTTTGGTAACAAAAACACAAAATTGAGCAAAAAATCCAAAAATATGAAATCTTTTAATGAGAAATAGGATTCATATTCCTTACTATGAGACAAACATTTCTTCCAACTGCGTTGATGGACGAAAATCACTCTGCAACCTCCAAAACCAAGCATTTCCTTTATCTTTCTTCTCTTTCTCTCTCCAAATTTTCTCTCTCTTCAAAAATATCTCAAATGGTCCATAAATAGAGAAAAGATACTTATGATCATCCAGACGATATTTCTCGTTCGTCCCTGGACGATGCTCTATAACAATAGTTTTTGTTCAGTTTGTCTCGACGAACTTACAGTCCGTACATACGAACCTGCACTTTACTCAGTTTGTATAGACAGTTCGTACGTACTAACCATACATATTTTCAAAACTTTCTTCAGTTCGTACAGACGGTTCTTATGTACTAAGTATACAAAAAAAAAACATTTCCCAACAATAACTTGAAAGTTTAAGGGTTTCACAGAGGATGGCTTCATAAGAGATTTTATGAAGGGAGTGCGAGCAGTACAGCGTAATACTGGAGCGAAGATCGAGGGGTTGACTCCTAGCCAGGCTTCTAGTGATCCTTCTTCAAACTCTAGTGGTGAAGAATTAGAGAGTGAGTTGCAGCAGACTTTTTCCCTATAGGAGGACGAGGATGATATTGAGATCCTTTAAGATGGCTTTGATGTTGTGTTGTATAATTTTGTTTTGTTCTAGTGATTATATATATGTTTATTGTTGATGCTTCCATATGATGTACTCGATGTTCAGTGATATATAAAGAAATTATTGAAATCTCTCTTTTTTCACATGCATATAGAATTGACTCAATTTTTATTTCAATGAGAAATATTTTTTATGGTCTTTTTTGGACTTGAGTGAGTGCGAGAGATATCCTCTTTGGATATCCTGACCTATCCGAGGTTGTTAATCAAAGCATTAGCTTGATGATTTTAACCTGTATGGAAGAGGTCAGATCAAATCCCCCTAGGATTGATCATTCAGTGATTGAGATACAATGTAGATTGTGTATTTCTTGAATCACCAAAAAAGAGTTTGAGGAAAAGAGATAGTACCACGACAAAGTGAACATCACATTACTATATTATATAAAACAGTACAATAATTCCCTGGTAAAACTTAAGGATACAAAAAAAATGTTCTTTTACAATCAACACACAAGGGGTGTACGAAAAACTTGAAAGATACAAAACATAACTACTTGATGGGACATAATGCAAGACAAACACTACGAACAACATAACACCAAATAAATAGTAGTATCAACTTCTACTGATTGTACTTGCGAAGGTTGCCCACATTCTAAGTTTGGGGGAGCATTTTCCACTAGCATCCTTCAGTTTGAAGGTTCCAGGATTGACTATAGCCACCACCAAATAAGGATACTCCTAGAGGGGGGAGAGCTTATTACGCTGAGGGCTTTTCTAGCAGCTTCAATGCTTTACAGAACTAAGTCCCCAATGAAGATAGGTTGAGGTGTCACTCATTGATTGTAGTGACGAGCGATCCTTTGGTGGTATGTAGCGGTCCTGAGTGAGGCTTCATCTCTTACTTCAGGGAGGAGATCTAAATTTGTCCTGAGCCTCTCCTCATTGTTATTGAAGTCAAAAGTCTGAAATCTCTTGCTCGGGACTCCAATATCAACCGGTATGACTGCTTTTGTACCGAAATAGGGTTATATTGGGTTTCTCCTGTAGGAGTTCTAGTAGTGGTCCGATAAGTCCATAGGACATTTGGGAGTTATTCAGCCCATTGCTTCCAGCCTTTCCTAGGCGTGTCTTCAGCCCTTTCAAAATTATTCAGTTTGTAATTCTATTTACCCATTTGCTTGAGGATGGGTGATAGCTATGTGAATGAGCTGAATATAAAAATCCTTACAAAAAGATGTAAAGATCTTCCTAGTAAACTATGTCCCATTGTTAGTGATGACTCTCGCAGGAATGCCAAAGCTTTAGAATATATTCTTTCACAAGAATTTCTTGGCATTTGCTTCAGTAATCTTCGCCAAAGGTTCTTCCTCCACCCATTTGGTGATGTAATCTACAGGCAGGATAATGAATTTTTATTGTCTAATGGCTATAGGGAAGGGTCCCATTATATTGATTCCCCATTGGATGAAAGGCCAGAGACTCTACAGTGATGTAAGATCCAGAGCGGGTGTATGTGTGAGATTGGAATGCAATTGGTAGTTTTCGCACTTTTGAGTAAACTCAAGTGCATCCTATTTTATTGTAGACCAATAGAATCCCTGTCTCATGATCTTGTAAGCCAACACTCTTCCTCCCAGATGTTATCCGCACACCCCTGAATAAACTTCTTAGAGTGCATAATCAGCTTCTGTAGGTGGGAGACATTTGAGATATGTGATCGATCCCAATAATGATGAAATTTGTTGTTTGACTCCAAAGTTGCGTTGTAGCCATGGGATCTTCAAGTAGTATCTCATCTTGTAAAAAAGATAATATGTGATCGATCCAAGATGCCTCTTTTGATTCATCGATTAATTGTATAACCCACAGACCTTGAATACTTGGAAAGTGAATATTCTCGATACATTTTCTTTTATAAACATCTCCCATTGTTGATGTAGTAAGTTTGGAAAGAGCATTTGCTCTCGCATTTTGCTCTTGGAGAACATGTATGATCTGGTGCTCTTTTAAACATGCCAAGAGTAACTTTACAATGCTGTAATACTAGGCCAGTTGCATATTGTGAATATCAAACTCCCCTTCCACCAGAGAGGCGACTAATTATGAATCAATGTGGATTACTAAGTTCTGCACCTCATAGTCAATTGCTAGTCTCAATCCAGCAATAAGGGCCTCGTATTCTACTATGTTGTTTGTTGCTGGGAACTTGAGTCGAAGCCCATACTCAAGGATAACATTCTTCGAAGAGATTAATAGAATTTCAGCCCTAGTGCCAGAACTTCCATATGCTCCATCGACATATAATGTCCATCTTGGAGGAGAAAGCGAAGCACTTGGTTGAACATCAGATATTAGGACGGTGCATTCAACTATAAAATCTGTAAGTACTTGAGATTTAATATCGAGCCTAGGAAAGTAGTAGATGTCAAATTCTTCTAACTCTATAGACCACTTAACGAGCCTACTCGATGCTTCTGACTTTTGCAGAATACTTTTCAGTGGAAGATTTGTGTAAACCCCAATTAAATGGGCTTGAAAATGGCATAGTTTTCTGACAGAATAAACTAACACCAATGCTATCATATCTTCTAAAGGATAGCGTCCCTCTGTTTTAGATAAAATTTTGTTGACATAATAGATAGGATGTTGTATAGCATTTTATTCTCGAATCAAGACTGAACTAATAGCTTGGGTAGAAACAGTCATATACAAATATAACTTTTCTCCTGGTGTCGACTTAGAAAGTAGTGGCGGGGATGTCAAATACTTTCGTAGTTCTTCAAAGGCTTCTTGGCATTCATCGGTCCATTGGAATCCAAAGCTACGAGCACCTCTAAGTACCTTGAAGAAGGGCAGATATTTGTCTCCTGAGCGTGCTAAGAAACAAGATAGTGATGCAATTCTCCCATTTAGTCTTTGAACCTCCTTGATATTCTTTGATGGCATCATATCTCTTAGTGCCTTGATCTTCTCGGGATTAGCTTCAATCCCTTTATGGGTTACCATAAATCCCAAAAACTTTTCAAAAGCGACTCCAAAGGCGTATTTAACTGGGTTGAGTCGCATATTATAATGTCTCAATAAATGGAAACACTATTCCAGGTCAGAGATATGTTGAGATTTTTCAAGATATTTACCAATATATCATCCACGTACACCTCAATAGTATGTCCAATAAGGTTTTTGAAAACCTTATTCATGAGGCATTCATATGTTGCTTCAGCATTTTTTAGCCCGAAGAGTATTACCAGATAGAAGTATAACCCTTTGTCTGTTTGAAAGGTTGTTGCTTCTTCATTAGCAGGATTCATCTTTATTTGATTATAGCCAGAGTAGGCATCTATAAAGCTCAACATCTAATGTACAGAAGTGATATCGACTAACTGGTCAATACGAGGAAGTGAAAAGCTGTCTTTCGGGCAGGCTTTATTGAGATATGCATAATATATACACATTCTTCAAGCTCTACTCCCCTTCTGAACCATGACAATATTTGTTAACCAAGTAGGATAGTGCACCTCTCGTATAAATCTGGCTTCCAAAAATGTATCCACTTCTTGCTTAATCGCTTGCTGATGATCTGGTGCAAAGTTTCATTTCTTCTACATAATCAGCTTGCATATCATGTTGACTTTGAGGGAGTGTAAAACTACTTCAGGGTTAATTCCGGGCATATCTGCCGGACTACATGCAAAAACATCCTGATTTTTACGTAGAAAATCTGTGAATTTTTTCTTCTCGTCGTCTGAGAGAAGTGATCCAATACGCACCATCTTTGAAGGATTTTTCTCAGATATATATACAATAGTAAGGTCTTCAAGAGGGGAAGCTCTCTGAGGGATATCTTCACTCAAGAGATCAAAATCTTTGATGCTCAAGGTAATCATTGGACTTGGCTTGACTTGCCTAAGATAGCAGGTTTGTGCTATTTGTTGATCTCCGCATATGACACTGACTCCTACCGGGGTAAGAAACTTTATCTTAAGGTGAGGGATAGAGGCGACGATCTAAAAAATTGAGTGGAGCGACCTCCAAAGGATAGCATTGTAAGCCAATTCTGACATTACAATATGAACTGAATGGAGTGCGTAATATGTCGAGGAAATTCTCGCAGTACAACTGGGAGGCTGATTATTCCCTCTGCTCATACATGCCAGTTATCAAATCCATACAGTGAACCTACAGCAAGTCGAAGCTTTTCTCTAGTGAGACCCATATTGAGAAAAGTTGAGTAAAACAGAACATCTACGAAACTTCCATTATCTACATGAATTCTTTTGACATTATAACACAGATCACTTATCCCCATATTAATCAGAAGCAGGTTTTGATGAGGGGTTTTTACTCCCTCTAAATCAGAATCGTCAAAGGTGATAGAGTGATCTATGCGAGCCTTCTTTGGCATTGGGTTTTCTTCTACAACCAAAAGAACTTGATCAGATAGTAAGGGGCCTCCGGCAATTGTTTTAATTTCACCAACCATTATCCAGTTATTCACTCGTAGCCTCTGTTATTAATTTTACCCCCAGCGGAACGAGCTTCCTCTCGAGTAGGTGAATCCTGAATAAATTATCGAAGATAGCCTTGGCGGATAAGTCTTTCAATCTCCTCCTTGAGTTGGAGTTTCCTACAGGCTTCGGTAGTGTGACCACGACTACGATAAAAGTGATAATATTGATCTTGGTTTCATGTGTTAGGCTTCAAAGGATGCATCCATTTTATTGTATCTTGATCCCGAACAACCATTAATACATTTGCTCGAGATGTTTTGAGTGGAGTGTACTCCTCCTGTCGAGGTTCTCGTAGTGGAAATAGAGTCTTAGGAGGTAAATTGTTCTTCCCTTACTTCTTCCGTTGTGAGGATGAATTATCTATCCTAGGTGCACCCTTGTGCTTTTCGTTGGTTTGCTCAAACTGTTTTCTATGAGCGTTTATAGCTTCATCTATAGAAATTTGGCCTCCACATGATGGATCAGATCGGCGTATGAATGAACAGTATCGCACATGAGTGCCAAATAGAAGGGGCCAGGTTGAAGGCCTCCAAGAAAGATCCCTCTGAGCAATTAAGAGTCTACTTCTTGAATCTATCAGGCCTTAGTGGAAAATCGTTGAAAATACTCCTTTATCTATTCTCTTCATTTTGACGGATCCCTGAGAGGTGAGAAGAATCTTTAGCAATTCTTCGATTGGCCACAAACTATTCGATGAACACTTTAGCCAATTTGACAAATGAGGTGATCGTTCTAAATGGAAGCGAATAGAACCATGTTCAAGTCTGTCCCTTAAGAGTGGGAGGAAATACCTAACAGAGCAGTGCGTCCGATGCTCGCTGAATATGCATGATGGTTTTATAGTGGTCGATATGCTCATACGGGTCGGACGTCTCGTCGTAAGACTCGATGTTGGGTACTTTGAATCCAACCAGAATGGGGTGCTGAAGAATGGCTTTAGTTAGAGGTGATGACTCATGGAAGTCTCATTGTCGGAGAGTTTGCCTCACATCTCCTCGGGAGAATTATTCCCGTACTAATCTCTAGTTCTTGACATAGGGCATTGTGAGGGAGCCTAGTAGCGTGTGGTTGGGCTGAGTCTTCTGGGAGATCTAGAAGAATACGAGGTTGCCGAGCTATGGGCAAAGGATGTGTAGAACTTATTGTATCGTCAAGTTCGTTATCCTGGCGTGACTGTAAATGTCTTCTTGACTGAGGAAGATGAATTTCCTCTTGAAGATGTTCGAGTTGAACATCTTCAGCCAGTGGTGGAGCTCGAGGGAGAAGAACTTCCTCCCGCTGTGGTAATGCTGGCTGTCGAGTCTCTCATAAGAGTTGAAGGATCTCATTTTGAGATTCTTCCATTTTTTCGAATTCTCTCCTCTAGGGAAGGTCTCGAAGTTCCTTCTCCGATAGCATTTTGCCCTCCAGGATTAAAGGAGGCAGACATTGGGTTTCTATGATTCATAGACTGATTTCTGGACTGGTGAGAGTTAGAACGAGAAGCTCCAACGATACAACTTCTGCGCTTGTTGACCATTATAGCAATACTTGAAGTTATGGGATAATGTTTCCCACAGACAACGCCAAATTATTGTGGACTAGAATATACGCAGTGGTAGAGTTAGAAAGTATTCATCTTAGCATTGCACGGATATTCAGCACACAAACAGAAGATAAAATAACACCAGGATTTTTACGTGGAAAACCTAGAAAGGGAAAAAACCATGGGGCCACGCCCAGTTGGAATAATTCCACTAATATTTATTTGAAGTACAAGAGGCTGATTAGTATCAGTGGTGGAGCTCGAGGGAGAAGAACTTCCTCCCGCTGTGGTAATGCTGGCTGCCAAGTCTCTCATAAGAGTTGAAGGATCTCATTCTGAGATTCTTCCATTTTTCAAATTCTCTCCTCTAGGGCAGGTCCCGAAGTTCCTTCTCCGGCAACATTTTGCCCCCTAGGATAAAAGGAGGCAGACATTGGGCTTATATGATTCATATACTGATTTCTAGACTGGTGAGAGTTGGAGCGAGAAGCTTTAACGATATGACTGCTGCACCTGTTGACCATCGTAATAATACTTGAAGTTGTGGGATAATATTTACCACAGACGGCACCAAACTGTTGCAGACTAGAATATACGTGGTGGTAGAGTTAGAAAGTATTCATCTTTGCATTACATGTATATTCAGCACACAAACAGAAGATAAAATAACATCAGAATTTTTACGTGGAAAATTCTGGAAAGGAAAAAAATCACGTGGCCACGCCTAGTTGGAATAATTCCACTAGTATTTGTTTGAAGTACAAGAGGCTGATTCATCCTTAAAATTTAGGACGATCAGTTTATAATGCTTCGATCACTTCCGAATTGAGATCCAATTACAATGTTAAGCAGAGTTCAGGCGTCACTTGAAGATCGAGCTGAATTCTGGCGTTGGGCAGAACTCTAGCGTCGTTCGGAAGTCGGGCAGAATTCTGACATTGTTTGGAGGTTAGGCAGAATTCTAGTGTCACTTGGGCGTCCAGCAGAATTCTGGCGTCACTCGGGCGTTCGGCGGAATTCCGAAGTCGGGCAGAACTCCAGTGGTGGTCGAGGATGAGTTATTCCCTCTTATCCTTCTCTTCTCTTCTTCTTCTAGCTTGGGTCCCTTCTCATGAGAAATGAGGGGTCTATTTATAGATTTCCTGGAGTGGCATAGCTTGTAAATAGGTGTGAGATCATGGGCAAATAGGGAGTGGTCGAATGGACGGCCGATATTGAATCCTTTGATCATGCACCGTTCGTCAGACATTTGAAGGTCTTAATGATGTCGGCGTTCGGCAATCTTGGGCTCGTTGGATTCGTCTCGTCGAACCGCTCGATTCAATAATAAGAACATCATATTTAGAAACCATTTGGCAACTTGGATTATGGTTTGAACTTTCTAAAAGTGCTTCGGGTCCTTGATTTGGACTCATTTGGGCTCGAATTGAGTCTAATTTGGTGTCGTTGGGTTCATATTTTTGAAACACTCAGTTTGACTATAAGTTTGCTGAAATCGAAGTTCAGGTGATCCCAAATTTAATTTTTGAAATTTTTGGGTTGATCTTGCCTCGATTTTGGGATCCGAGTCTGCTAATAAAATAAGTAAAAACAAAAAAATTAGGTTAACCGGTTCATCTCATATTCTCAATCGCCTGACGCCCGGTTCATCTCCTATTTTCATTCGTTCTTTCACACGCAGCCGCTGCTTTCGTTTTGCCCAGCTGTTTTTGCGACGCTGCACTGCTGCAGCTCATTTTCTCGCATTGAGGCGACCGGCGGCGGCGGACAACAGTTGGAGACGGCTTGCATTGCCTCGACGCGATGGCTCTTAGCCTCTTACTCGGCGACTCGGCGTGATTTGCTCGGATGGAAGCGGCCAACGGGAAGCCGTGACCGTGGTCCGTGAGGTATTTTTTTTTTACAAGCTGCAATTGATTTTCTAGAACTGTTGCAATTTTTGGTTGAACATAACAAAGACATGACGATGTGGTTTTAAAGAATGCTCCTGAGAAATTAAATTTAATTGCACCTGATATTCAAAAAGATATTACTAGATCATTTGTTATTGCTATTACAAAGTTTATATCAGAGGAGATTGGTGATAAATTCTATTCAATTTTAGTTGATGAATCACGTGACACATCCGCTAAGGAGCAAATGGCAATCATAGTTTGTTTTGTTAATAAGAAAGTCAACATAGTGGAACGTTTTTTGGGAATTTCTCTTGTACCAAATACTGCTGAAAATTGTCTTAAATTGGCGACTGAACAACTACTATCAACATATGGTTTGAGTATATCTAGAATACGGGGTCAAGGCTATGATGGTGCTAGTAATATGAGAGGGGAGTTTAATGGTTTGAAAGCTCTTTTTCTGAATGAAAATCAATCTGCACATTACATTCATTATTTTTCACATCAACTTCAATTAGCATTGGTGGTAGTGGCTAAAAATCATGTTCATATTGCTTTGTTGTTCACTAACATTTCAAGTGTAATGAATCTTGTTGGTGTTTCTTGTAAGCGTCACGACCAAGTTCGAGAAATACAACGTGAGAAGACATTAACTGAATTACAAAGTGGAAATCTATTATGTGGGAAAGGCTTAAATCAAGAAATAACCCTTAGGCGTGCTGGTGATACACGGTGGGGTTCACACTATGAATCAATTTTAAGATTAATTACAATGTTCTCTACTGTAATCGATGTTTTAGAAATCATTTTGAAAAAGAAATTTTGGATTCTATTGATAATGAAGTTGTCATTCAACTCTTTCAGAATATGAATAGTAGACATTATAAATTGTAAGTTGTTTACTATCTTGTATTTAATATTATATGTTTTGGGATAATTATTAATAAAAAATTTTTAAAACTGCCTATGCCGGTCCCTAGCCCGGATGAAAAAAGTTGAGGGAAAATTTTACTAAATTAATTTAGGCCCCCCCTTGATAAATTTCCTGGCTCCGCCACTATATATATATATTCATATTTCACGTGCAAGCTTATTCCCTTAAAAAAATTTCCATTAACAAATGCATGTTTGGATGGATTCCAATACCAGATTCACTAAAAAGAAAAATATTGATATTTTTTTCTTTTTTTAATAATATTTGGACTTCATAAAAAATGCCGTTCTTCCTTAAAGTTGAGATGTCCAAAATCATAGGACTTCAGGAGTAATATTTAAATTTTATTTATTAATTTATAGTTGTGATATCACTTTCCTTTCACCACCAAAAATAAAATAAAAAATAAAAAACAAAAATAAAAAAGGGAGTTAGTAGGTGCTTGGTGATACTAAAATCCCCTCTGATCGCTAAAGAGTATCCATCATGTATGTTTTATTTAAGTCCTAATTAAGTACTAATACACATTTAGTGCTAATAAATTACATAAACGATAAACTCTTCAATTAGTAACAACCGCATATAGGAGACTTTGTTGAACAAACAATGATGTAAGCATGATGCTTTTTTTATTTAATCAAGTAGGCCAATCCACTTTGATTAATAAGAATTAGTAGACTAAATAAAGTGATGAATTAGGGAGTGGTATGACATTTCACCAAAACACTTTGAAATTTTGTTTTCAAGTGTGATAATTAGATATTAGTGGTAGTAATTTAGAATAGTTTTCTTGGTATATATGCTTGAAATTTTATCTTAACTTGCACTCATCTTATAGTCTCATGCACATTTTCACGATGAATCAAATTGTATTTGAGATCATTTTTTCTTGCAGATTGATGTTACAATTTTTTTTTTTCTTTTATAGATTTCGTTGGTTAGAAAAAGGTTTGCACAATCATATATACCAGTGTACTTTGATTGTTGTAAAAAATTTATTGATTGATTTTTTTTTAAGACTCAAGACAAATTATATTTTTTTGTCATAATAATTCTATAACTTATATATGCAATTATTCCAAAGAGATCTTGTAGAAGTATTTTTAAATTCATTATATAAATTTCTTCCCTTTAAAAAAAAAAAAAATCAACTATTAGATTTGACTATAAAAAACTCTCCATCCTAAATTTTTTTGAAAAATAATTAAGAAAACTCTAAATTTATTGTGAGTAATTCGAGATTTAAAATACTCTAAAGTGAAAAAAAAATAATAATAATTTTTGATTAACTAGTTCCATTATTGGCAAAGCTATGGCAATTAGATTAATGAGTAGAGAGCAGTAGGAGGAGGTTATAAGTTAAGAGAAGGACAAGTTAGGACAACAACATTGAAATTTCCTACTCCACCTTTGTTGCTGCCGCTGCGAGGTCTAACTTCACAGGAAGGACTTTATGTTTCTCCACAAATGATTAATATTACGTTGGAGTAAATTAAACACTGTAAATCCGCGAAGGATTTTATGTTTCCAAAGTCAGAGAATGATGGAGACTTGAAAAACATAAATTAGAACGCTGTGTGTTGGGCCTAATAATTGACCTTCGTGGTAAAGTATCAACAGCTTCTGTGATGTGGAGTTGTGGATGGTGAATTGGTTGTGAGTAGGGACTATATATCCGCAGGAAGCTAGAGTAGGTTATTTTAGTCACATAAAATCAATTTTATGATGATGACCTATGGTCCACATTTGCGACGTGTAATGCTGTCACAAAATGTTTCTTTTAACTTTTTAAACCTAATCTTCTATTTTCTCCAATAATAACCACGCTGGGATGAGGAGTTTCAACAACTTAATTGACAGAAGCTAATGCGACTAAATAGTATCCTCTTCTTATCTCACAAGACAAATAAGAAGATCCATCATCATCAGATCAATGATTACAGTCTAATTTCAAGACAAAATTTAAGGCTTTATTTGAGATAATCTTTTTATTATTTTCTAGAGTAATTTTTTAAAATTAAAATTTTTTAGACTAAAAAGCTTATTTAGAAAGTAGTAAGAAAGCATTTCCAAACAAAGCCAAAGCCCAACGTGAATGAACCCTTAGCTTAAAGTTCAAACCATTTCAAATTTGAATTAATTATAATGCAAGACTAACATTATTGAACCATAGAATAGTTCAAACCGTAAAAACGGATCGGACAACAAAATGGTAAAAAGGAGAGGTTCAGGGGTATGGTTCAACCGGGGCTGAATTTATGATGCCCCAGAATCTAATTTGAAAGAACAATTCTGTTATCTTTTAATATATAATAATCAGAGCTATATAATTTCTCTTATTAATATAAATACCAATCGAAATAAAATTATTGATCAAAACATCAATATATACATATGTATTCATTTTCTCAAACATCATATGCACTACTCATGATCTATTAGAGCTACTCTATCCTGAGTATAAAAAAATAGTTAAAATAACAAGAATCTAATCAATCTCACACTCAAACTCTATTGTCCTAACATGAAATCATTTAACCATACATAATGTATTCAAGAACCCAGCAAGTAACCAAATCCTACAATTGAACTCAAAACACGACAAATAAGCAATATGCATATCAGCAGTTAAATCATAGCAATAGCATTTACATGATCATTAGTCAATACATAAATAGTAAAACATATATGCAATAGCAGTAAAGTGTGTAGCAAGTAAAAAAGTATAATGGGAAAACTAGTATTGATTAAACAATCATTGTATTTGTACTATCTATCAGTAAAAAAATCGTATAAATAGGTAAAACCAAAGCATCGATAAAGACTATTAGAATCATATCAAAGTTGTAAGACATTATAATAATGTACACATGTTATCCAGTTATTTTATATGAATATCAATTCAATATCTTAATCACATGCTCAATATTAATACAATGTCATCAGTAAAATTTGTGATAGTAATAATAAATCAGTACGATAACAATACATTAGTAGTAATATTAATAACAGTATTGATGTCCATATTGATATAAGTAAAACTAATGGCAGAAGCAATAAAATAATGCATTAATAGTAAATCATTAAATAATTGTAAGTTCATATAATAATAATGAATAATAACATGCATTTTTATAATCATATTAAACAAGAAGTCTTGATTTAGGCGACATTTTTCGAGTAGTAAATTAGTTTTTAATAATTGTTGGCTCACTAAATAAAACCATTACTCTTTGCTCGTCGGAATAGTAATAACCCCTTATAACTCAAGTTTGTGTATCACATGAATCTATACATAATAACACATAATCATAATATTTAATGAAATCCCGTCGGCCCGCCATTCTTGTACATGTCAGGTAATCTCCAACAAATATTAGTGAAATTAACTTTTACTTGTCCTCCTCACATATATTATAATCACAACATTATAATAATAATAACAACCATCAATTACTCAATCACACATCTTTTTCATTTTAAATACATGTATTAACAATATGCTTAAATAAAAATACCCAATTATTTATTTAGTACATTTCATATAAAATTCAATAACTTATATTTACCCTATGAAATTTAATAATATTACATTAAAAAATACATGTATTAACAATATACCAAAAATTATGTGATGGAAGTTTGATAAATGTCAAGATATTATAACTTTTGCAAGTTTTGATCAAATTAAAATGCATAAAATATAAAATACACAAAATCTTCAAAATCTAAAAAAGGATAATGATTCCTTATAATATGAGCAAATTTCTCAATAGAGTCAATTAGTAAAAATTACTACACAATCTTCATATTCTAAGTTTTTTTCTTCTTTTTAACTCTTTTCTTTCTAAATTCCATTTATGTCTCTATTAGCTGAATGAATAAGAAGAAAAAAAAATATTAATGATTTTAAGATAATGGCATAAGATATTTTGAATAAAATAATTTTATAAAATAAATATAGTTATATAATTTATTCAATTTTCAATATAAATTCACTTATATTTTCAAATTCAAAGCTCCAAAAATTATTTTAAAAAAAATCATAAAATAACTAATCATGTTTAAAGAATTTTGGTGTAATCATTTTGTAAAACATACATATAACAATTCCAAAATTCCCATTTATATCGGAATGTGTTAATTTTTAAAGATTCTTATCAATGCCAAAAAATTACAAAAAAAATATTATAATTAAAACACTACAATATCTATACTATTTCGAAGATAATTTGTAATTTTGACTTATAACAACTCCTAAAAAACTTATTTAACTAAGTTAAAGTATGAGTTATTACGGAACCAGATTACATAATAAATACTAATTTATTTAAATATAAAATAAGAATTAAAAAACAAAAAATCTACAAGCATGATAACATAAGAATTCTACAAACAAACATTGAATCAAACAAGCACTTCAAAAGGAATATACCAA
>NW_021318650.1:413286-434514 GCF_001605985.2 Dendrobium catenatum
AGCATTCTCCAACAAAACACTAATGACAAGCAACAAAATGATGATAATAGAGATGATCAATGATGATGCTAACAACCAAGGGCCAACAACTACAATGACAGCAAATAATAGAGAATTTTTCTTTAACACCCCAAGCATCTCAATATTTTTTTTTTTAGTTTTTTTTTTAATATATAAACACTGGACTTATTTTAAAATAAAACATAAAATAATTGAAGATTAAACTAAATAAATATATTCTTAAAAATAAAAAAAACAAAAATATTCCTAAATCTGTCCTACTTAACATCTAATAGCATTTTAATTCACCTATTTTTCCATCTAAAACTATCTTCTAACACATTGTTTCGCAAGGAAATTATCCCTTCCTTGTAGCCCTCATAATTAAGAGAGAGAATCTAGAGAGAGAATGCCAAGTAAAGAAAGAAAAATAGATATGCCTGTTCTTTAGAGATAAGACAATAGCATGCCAGTTCGTCAGCATGACATAGAGAAAGAGAGAGATATGCAATCGGTTTATGAAGCTTTATCATGAATCTCTTTCATCTCAATGATTGAATTATCCCCAATTATTCACAAATGCGTGTAGCATAAATTTAAAGACAAGCATAACTAATTAATTCCTCTGAAGTTTTTTATAATATGCAAAATAGTCCCCACCGTTAAAAGACTTAGCTTCATTTTTAAGTTTTTTTAAAAAAAAAATATTTTTTTGAAAGCTAAATTCAATTTTACAAAGATATAGCTTTACTATCATCAGAACCCCAAATCTGCCTGTCTGAACCGGGCTGTCACGCTAATAATAGAAGAAACGAAAGCAAGATGTTCATGACACAGCCCAGTCGGTGTATAATTCCTTTTCCTTCAACATGCTTACTCATCACCTGAAGATAACTATAATAAATTATAAGAAAAGTTCAATGAAAATGTGTATAACATTAAAATATATCTTGAACGAAAATTAAAATATGAGCTAAAAAAAGTGAATACGTGATCATTCTGAGGATTTATTTGGTATACTGTAAACAGGAATCACCAGCCAGTTGATTTTCATATACTGTTAAAATTCAAGCATGAAAACACTGTACAATTCATCATTCTTTATCACAATCTCTCAATATATCATAAAATGCTTCATACCAGTCTTTGTTTGCTACTTTGATGGAAAACCTAAGTCCTGCTTTCTAAATGAAGTGCTGGCCTAACAACAAAGGCAGATGCGAATGAAAAGGCTCTAGTTTTTTATGTAATTTCTTGCCGTTTTGTAAAAAACTGACGAAAAGGAGATGGATAAATCTAATTATTGATGTCTTTCTTACCTTTCTATATTGGAACTAAGGACTAAGGTTAGGGCAGCAAACGAGTCGAGCTAAGTATGCATGTGTTCATGTTTGAGTTTGTTTATTATCAGCTTGTTCAAGTTCGGTTCGAGTTTTATTCGAGCTTTCTTGTTTGTGTTCAAGCTTTGTCCGTATAAATTAATGGGTGTTCATGTTTGGTTAATGCTTATTGAGTTTTAAACAAACGAGCCTTATCCCTTATTGAGCTATAAATGAGCTCTACTTCTAGATATGCAATAACTTAATAAACGATTCTTATCGAGCTTTCTAATAAACAATTACATCGAGCTTGTTCGTGAACGTATCTAGCGAAATAAGCCCGTTCATGAACATATCTAATTAGTGTTTTTGAGCTAAAAAATGAGTTCGTTCACAAACAAACAATATATGACTCATCTTATATTTATTTAGAGAGCGGGTTGTTTGCGATTTTAAGCGGATGCAAAAAGAAAAAATAAATTATTAAACAATTTTAGACATGATTAGTAAAATTAATTATTAAAATATTAAATTTAACAATAGATATTTTTTTAAACTCTAGTATAGTTATAATAGAGCTTCTTAGTCGAGCTCTAATCGAGCTTGTTCGCGAGCTTTTTTAAACTCTAATATAGTTATAATAGAGCTTCTTAGTCGAGCTCTAATCGAGCTTGTTCGCGAGCGTTAAATGATATTGTTCATAAATATAAATGAACCGAACATCAAGTTATTCAAGCTCGTTTATTTAGTTATCGAACATTTATCAAAAGATTTCAAGCTTGTTTGTTTACTTATCAAACAAATATGAATGAGCTCTTCTCGAGCCAAACCACGAGTAGCTAGTCAAACACTCAAATTCATTTGTAGCCCTAAGGTTGATTGGATATGTATATGGGCTAAGATTCTAGTACGAGATACTCTAACCAAGTCAAAACCAGCTCCTAGGAACTGACACGCTGACACTTGTGACTCGTGTATTACCACATCATTATTGAACACCTTTTCTTTGAAGGGGCTCATGAGGCACCACTCCCTTAAAAAAGGAGTTGGATTTTTCTATTTTTAGTATTCC
The DNA here is from genome assembly GCF_001605985.2 of Dendrobium catenatum. Classification (NCBI taxonomy): domain Eukaryota; kingdom Viridiplantae; phylum Streptophyta; class Magnoliopsida; order Asparagales; family Orchidaceae; genus Dendrobium; species Dendrobium catenatum. Next base: position 415,678 of record NW_021318650.1, read on the forward strand.
AAAGTTATGCTCTGGTATCTATTGATTCTTAAAAGACATTATTCATGAGATTCTTTAGATCTAACTCATCAGCCTAACATTCAAATCATTTTATGTACTGTTGCATAATTTTCCTTTCATCATTCATGCATTCATCATATTCATGTCATCATTACTTATCGAAACTCATTCATAACATAAGTGTGCTACTCCTAGAAGCAATCTCCTAGACGGTCATCCTAATAATTAAAAGACTGTCATTTATTAGATAGATTAATAAGAGAGAAGGTACGATAGTTTAGTCTTGCAAAATATGGAAACATTAAATTAACCAGCTTGAAACATAAACTATGTATTATAATCGATCAGGTAAATCATCCACAGGAGAAGCTTGTGGAATAATCGATTAGGTAAATCATCCACTTAATCAAAAGAAAGCCAAATTGCCAAAACTACCAACCAGGATCTTAATGCCTTCCAAGAATTCCATCGCTTGGGCAAATAGTTGACCCCCTGGCAAGAGCACCACTAAGCAAGTTAGCCAAGCTATTCATTCTATAAATCCACTTGAAAATCTTATATTCATTTTTTCTTTAAGAGTCCCCCCATTATACTATAACAATATGCAATGAACCAGTCGGCTATGCGTGTTTGTTTTATCCCAATCAATGAAATATCATGCTTAACAACACAAAATTTCCCCTTTTTTTTCTTTTTTTGGTATAGCTTCCATTGAGACCATTCATCTCATGAAGGTTCCTATTAAGCTAAAAGGGGCCACATATTTTATCTAATTATCTCTTTTACCCAATATCATTTACTATTCTTTTGATGTAAGATTCTGTTCATTCATTCCTCCTCATCAAAAAAATCTATAATCCTAGAAGTCTATTATTAGGAGCCATTCCATGTCCAAGATGTCCCTATTAATCACTCCCGACCCTCTTAATATTCATGATGTCACATAATATCCGGCCAAATATCATAAACATTCAATTGTTGCACCTAACAACAAAATCCTAGAAAGTATCAAGGATCCATTCATTAGGTATTCTTGAATCCATTCAAATTTACCACCTAAGATCAACTCATAACAAAGCCCACTACCATCTTTCCTGATCCTCTCCTATTTGGTTGAATCCTAGCTATTCTGGTTGGGTTTCTCTAAAATGTGGTAAGCCTATCTCCAAATTGGTTGACAACTCTTCAATTCGAAAAAAAAAAACAACTATATTTTTTTACGCCAATTATCTTTATCGTCTTCAAAAGCACAAAATCATTATCTCATAAGCATCCTTCACCTAATCTTATATGATAAACATTTAATGATATTGCATAATACGTCATCTCATGGTCCTAATCACTGTACAATGCATATTTTACACTTTACACGTAACGTCCCTAGTTCACTCAAGTTGTATGGATTTAGCAAAGCAGTGGTGTTTATCTTTCTTTTTGCAACTAAAGCTTCAAATATAATATTTTTTTCACTGCAATTATACTTCATTATTTATAACATAATTGCAATGAAAATTTTACATATTACCTTCATGTTTATCTTAAAGAGTTCATATCATTATTGATTTGTGTCCAATGCGATAAGTAACAAAAGTTCTACTTTTTCACAACGGGGATGTCTGAATTTAGAGTTCAGTAATTTGAATGCAACCAATATTTGCTTAAACCAGGTTCTCAACTACGGAGCATTGTGGCATAGAAGCCAGCAAGATAAGTTCTGTAACATGGAATTCATGTTACCATGAACTTTTGGATTTTCGTCAACTTCACCTAGCTTAAATTTTGGACTCAACTAGTGTGCTGTAATCATAGATTTTTCAAATTTCCAGGGTTATAACCAAGGCCCAGTACAAGAGAGCTAAATAGAGGATATTTGCTTAAACCAGGTTCAAACTAAGGAGCATTGTGGCATAGAAGCCAGCAAGATAAGTTATTTAACATGGAATTCATGTTACCATGAACCATTGGATTTTGGATAATGCACCTAGCTTAAATTTTTGGACTCAACTAGTGAACTCTAATCTTAGATTTCTCAAATTTCCATGGTTATAACCAAGGCCCAGTACAAGAGAGCTAAATAGAGGATTTTTATTATGTTAAGGAACAACGGCGAAGATAATCTACATGCATATCTCTTAATTCAGAGATCATAGGATTATTTGTATTCCTGGCCTTTGGGTTTTGGTTATTTGTAACAGGCAAGTTGGCTAAACAAGAGTGAATAAGAACAAGGAGCAGGGTAATCTTTTATTAACACTTCTAGAGATGTAATGAGATTTAGGTTTTAGCATTCTGAACCAAATTGAACTGGTTAAATTGAGAGTTCAACACTTAATGGTCATCCCAAATAATAGAGGTAAGGCAACTCCACTGAAGGGCGAATTTTTCTCTCTTTTGATAAACATCATGGGTTTTTTTTTCTCGAGCCCACGTAGTGGAATAAAAACTTGATATTGTTGTTGTTGTAAACATCATGAGGTCTTAATAATGTAGGTTAAGTTATATATGAACTGTAGAATAAGTTTGAGTTAGAAAATCTACTTTGCTCTGTATGATCCAACACCCTTCTACTATCATGAAAAAACAGACAATACAAAGACACCTCTAACATTATCAATTGAGATGTTTGAGTTGGTTGAATCGTGCAATGCACATAAGCACTACATGGATCTAACAACATGACTTATGCCAACATGTTATGGCTTATATATTCTATTCCTAATAATTCAAATTTAAGGATAAAGAATTTTATGGAACTGATTGAAAATATTTATAACAAAAACATAAAATCTTATGTGGATAGAATTGAAAGATATAGTTTCACCTGTTTTTTAGACTTAGAATTGAACTCTTAACACTAAATTGCACACCATAGCACAAAAATCTAGAGGAGAAATAGCAAATAGAACAAGTCTCGTGAAGTCATCTATAACTTATGGTGTTGCGAACGTTATTTTAAAAATGAATAAAAATGAAAAAAAAATCACAAGAAACATTAAAAATAATGAATAATTAATTAAAAACTCAACAATATAAGAAATAAATCTTAAAGCAAAAAAAAAAAAACATTATAATTATCATATAAATAGAACATAGTAATCTTTCAACATGTTAAATACAAGCATCAATGACCCATTCAAATTTTCTGGTATAATATAAATTTAACAAAGGAATCAAAAGAGTTCATGGTATTTTACAACTAATTGAATGTAAATTAGTAGTGGAATAAAGAGGTGAATCAACAAATACGGAAAATAGTTTCATCAACTTGAAATAAACATGACTAAGTAGTAATTCTTGACCCCAAGCATTTTTAATCAACAACTTAACCATAAGAAGTCATCCTTCTTATAACCCCTCATATCATGTATTCAAAAGCTCAACTTTAACAACAGATCATAAGAAAAAGAAAACAAAAAACTAAATCAGGAGTATAAAGAAGAAAAGAAAGTGAATGAATAGCTACCAAGTTCTTTAACAATTATAATTAATTAAAAATTGAGCTTAATATGAACAAATCCTTGAAATAAATGTCATAATTTATCTATAATATCTAATTATATTCCCACCTTTAAAGGTGTTTCCCAAATAGACATTGTTAACCTTAAGACCCCAACTATGACTTACACAATTTTGATGATAACAAATAATATTTGAAAATAAGTCTAATTCATTCATTAAACTTTATGTAGGATCACAAGTCATTAGGAGCAAAAAGTACATATAAAGATCACCTTAGAACTAAAAAATATTTATTATTCTTCATTTAGAAAAGAAACTCAAGCATTATTTCAATTTCTTAAAGTCTTGTCTAAATCAAGCTAAATACATTGCTATGTATGTATACATAAAATTAGAAATTATTTTAAAATGCTTAAACAATTTTTATGCTAACTTAATAATATTTAAGAATATAAACCGGTCTTATTTTTCAAAAATGAATTCAATTAATTTGGCTTAAATCTTCTTAATTTCTATTATGGCACTTCAAGATCTTCGTTCAAGGTTTAATGGAACTCCACAAAGTTAGCTTGCCTCAACTTTTATGTGCTTGCTCTGCTAAGCAGCAGAACTTTTGATCTCCAAATCCATTTATTAGCAGACCTCCAACAGGTTTTTAAGGGCCTCTTAATGGGTTTAACGCGTCTCCTTTAATCCCTATTAAGAATCTGTAAATATTATTTGTCAGGAAATAGCAAGTTTGAATTAGTCGTTGAAGTGATTAATCAAATTACATTTAGGTAGATGCTTAGTAAAAGAGGAATTAATTTCAAAGGATTTTAATCACAACTCAACAAATATTTAGACCCTCTCAAGTGTTTCCCAAGTTACCCAATTCAAAATCCAAAAAACATTTATGGCAATTTGCAAAATTTCAACTTCCAAGAAGAATAGGATTTAATCGTTTTTTAGGCTCTGCTTTGAAACCATATTCCTTGTTATTAATCTTCCACGCACAAAAAATCAGCTATAAGATTGCTATATATCAATATTTTTTCTCTTTGTTGTCTCTATTTTAATTGACTAAGTTTTTGGGAGATGTCTTATAGGTAATGCCCTTCTTTCCCCTATCTTAGAGCATTGCACTCCGCAGTATGAGGCAAAAGAGAGATTAGTTTGTTTAGTTTTTCTCAATTATTCAGCTTTTTTTAGAAATTAAATATGAATGAGTAGGAACTGAAAAAGAAAGAATTTGGAGTTGAACATGATGTTATATAATATTTTTTATAAAATTTATATATTTAATATTATTTTGCGCATGTAATATTTAGAATTCAATTTTATTTCACGCAATTTCTCACTTGTCACTTTACATCTTATGCAATTTTTTATCTCATATTTATGCTAATTTGTTAATCCATAGTTGAATAGAAAGTTAATATATCATCATTTAATATATTATTTGAGTATTATATACAAAATCACTTTTGGTCTTTATTTTGACTCAACACAATTATTTTATTTTGAAGGGCCTAGCCTCACGAATAAAACATGCCTCGATACTAATTTGAGCAATTTTAAATCTTGAAAAAACTAAATTATTTGGCCTTTTCTAAAGAAAAAGCCATACTATTTGGTGTTTTTCTTAAAAAAAAACCAAATAATTTGACGCTTTCTAAGAAAACATCAAATACTTTAATGTTTTAGTTCCTTTTAAAATTTATTTATAATCAATTTTTTTTGCTTAATTAATCTCTAATTAAACTACTTTTTAAAATTAATCCTAAACAATCAACGAAGTTTAAACTCAAAATCATAAAACTACAAAATATGGATTACTAAAAATCATGCACAATAAAGAAACATGAAAAATAAAAAAAAAACACAAAAAAGATGTGAAAATTCATTTCACTGAGCTGATTATAATGTGATGGTCATTGGAGGCAGGCCTGCAAGAAGAATCCAAGGTCAGAGTCAAGAGTCCCAAAACCCTTAGATAGAGTAAGCCCGTACTATGAGACCATCAACGCTTTTCTCTTGGGCTCCTATTGATCGGGCAGCCGCAGAGAACCTGCGGGCTTTTTAGAGCTATGAAGTTTCCTTTAAAAGCTCTCCCCTTTAAGGAGCCCATAAACTTATTTAAACCCCAAGGGGTTGTTTGGCTATAAGTAGGGTTTAGTAAATCCTTAAAATCCGAGTTTGGTAAATCTTGAGAGTGCTAAAAAATGAAAATTGTTTGGCATGATAGATGTAGGAAAAATCCTGATAAAATATTCTGTAGTTATTTTCAGGATTAAAGATTTAACAAATATGAAAATTTATTAAAAAATAATAGGATGGTAGATATGAATTTAAATAAAAAACGATAACAAAATCACATAAAATTAATATTATTTGGAAAAAGAAATAAAAGGGTTATTGGATTTACAGAATTCAAATTAGATTTGAGAGCTTAAATAAAAAATAGAGTAATACAAACAAAATCGTGGTGAACATTGGGCCACATAAGATTTATAATCAGCATCAAAATTTGATATTTTCGCATAAAATTATACATACCCTAGCTGATTTCAGGTGTATATCATCCCCCAAACAATATAGATAGAGTTGTACCCTGGCTCAATGAAAAACCTTCATTATGCTCTCAATAAGAATGAATAGAAAAAATAATTCTATAAATTTAAGTTGGAAACACTACAAGATGCATCCTATTCCCATCGACTGTAGCGCAAAGGCATGGATTAATGGCTATTGGGTCATATAAGGAGAACACTCTATCATGGAATTCTCTTTACACAATTTGCAATTGTAGAAGCCTTTTCCTTCTCAATTTGTAGATGACATTGCAAGCATCCTCTGAAACTACACTCCATTTTAAAAGTAGAAACGAAATCAAAATACATCTACCTAAAAATTAGTACTTGAAGTAGCAAAGAAAAGGGAAAACACAGACCTAGAAAAAAAAAAACAGAAAAGGGAAACCACCTTTTTTGCTTCAGTAAAAGACCGGAGTGCCAGAACTGTTACCGAAGAAGCCAGTTGAACTGTAAACAGAAAGCCAACGAGAATACAAGCAGCCGATGCCATTACTTAAAGCAGCCAAGGGATTCCGCCTGTCACTCTTTGGAGTAATCCAAAGTTAGGGTTGTGTGTTCATAATTCTAAGTTCATTGATACACATTACATGAATAACTAACTCTATAAAATTTGTACATGTAAGAGGGGAAAACAGTGCACAGTAGAAAGAAAACAGGACGGAAATAATTGATTTTTGAGGTGGTGGATAATTAACAAATCAGAATATAGAAACTTACCAAAAGATTGTCATTTCTTGTAAAATTCGGCACATCTAGATGTCAATTCCTGCAATTCTAAACTACTAGGCTACATCTTTCAACTAAGGCTTAGATCCCTGGAGAACAAAGAATAAAATAAGGTCCTCAGTAAATTACAGATTTACGAAAGAAGGAAAACAAAACCCGATTTTTATCATATATAAATCTCTACTTAAAGTTAAAAAAGAACAATGCACTGATACGCACAACTGACTCGCATCAGCAAAGCTCGAAGCCTCGTCTCCTCTCCCATGAGAAAGAATGGATGCGGCTAGGTTTTCATCCTTGTCTGAGTTGCTTGCAGTTATCCCAAGCTATTTATAGTGAAAATTAATGGCACGTGATTTGCACGTGTAAATAAGAATCGCATCGTTCGGTTGAGGTTTTGTTTTCAAAAATTTAAGATCTACGCATTTGAAAATTAAAAAAATATTATGTATTTAATATATTGCATATTTATAATTTTTATAATTAGTTATATATTGAGATAAAAATTACCCACAATTTGCATAAAAATGAACTTGAATGTTTTAAATTGTTGTTGAGATTAACTCATAAATGATATCACTAATCTAAGCATAAATTCTAACATACTCAAAGTCCATCTTTATGCAGATCGCATCATAATATCACAAAGCAATTTTTTTTTTCATATGATGAGTTTTGTTGCGTTTTGTACTATTTGTGGCGGTAGAGAAATATTAAGTTTAATGTCTCAACGTTGTACGAAGATCACGTGCCATTTTGAGGGGGGCAAATACAGTACAAAAATAATTAAATATTTTAAAAATAATATTATATATCTATATATTACGAAAAGTTTTCTTTTTAAAAATTGAGTGCATTACATGGTAGGAATACAAAGATTCATTGTTGACGTGTTCGTTTGTTCAGAAGGACAATAGTCTAGTGAAGGAGGTTAAAAGAACCGTAGTTGGCGGGCGACGGAGGTCATAAAGACCGTTATCTAGCGACGGAGGTCGAAAGGACTATAGTCGGTAGGCGACGTAAGACAGGAGGACCGTAGTCGGCTAGCGACGGAGATTGGAAGGACTGTAGTCGGTGAACGACATAGGTCAGCAGGACCATAGTCGGAGGGCGACGGAGGTCAGAAGGACTGTAGTCAGTGGACGACATAAGTCAGGAGGAACGTAGTCGGCGGGCGACGGAGGTTGGAAGAATTGTAATCAAAGGGAAATGTAAGTTAGCAGGACCATTATTAGCGGGCGACGGAGGTCGGAATGATTGTAGTAAGTGGGCGACGTAAGTTAGGAGGACCGTAGTTGCGGGCGACGGAGGTCGGAAGGACTGTAGTCGATGGGCGTCATAAGTCAGCAGGACCGTTGTCGGTGGGCGATGGTGATCGAAATGACTGTAGTCAGTGGGCGACATAAGTCAGGAGGACCGTAGTCGGTGGACGACGGAGGTCGGAAGGATTGTAGTCGGTGGGTGACGTAAGTTAGAAGGACCATTATTTGACGATGAAGGTCAAAAGGATGGCGTAAGGTAGAAGTCCAATAATGGACAGAATACCATGATCGGATAGATGTTCGGTGAAAGTCTGATAATCAGTAGAAGTCTGACGTCGGGTAAAAACTTGGCGATTAGCCGAGGTCTGGCGTCGGGTAGAAGTTCGACGTCAGTTGGTGGCCGAGGAGAACTCCTACGTTAGATGGTATTCGGGCAAAACTCTGGCGTCACTTGGAGGTCGGGCAGAATTCCGGCGTTCCGTGGAAGTCTGGCGGAATTCCGGCTTCACTTGGAAGTCAGACGGAATTCCGGCGGTGGTCGAGGAGTTTCTTTCCTCCTATTCTTCTCTTCTTCTCTTCTTTCTTCCTCCTCTTCAGGCTTGGCTCTTGGGTCCCCTCTCATGAGAATTGAGGGGTCTATTTATATATATTTTGGAGTGGCATGGCTTGTAAATAGATGAGAGATAAGGGGTAAATAGGAAGTGGTCAGATGGACAGTCGATATTGAATCCCTTGATCATGTACAGTTTGTCAGACATTTGAAAGTCTTAATGATGTAGAATTCATCAATCCCTGCCTCATTGGATTCATCACATTGATTCGCTCGATTCGACTATAAGCATGTCATTTTTGAAAATTGTTTGGTAACTCAAATTGTGGTTCGAACTTTCAAACATTACTTCGGGTCCTTGATTTGGACTCATTTGGGCTCGGATTGAGTCAAATTTGGTGTCGTTGGGTTCGTATTTTTGAGACAATCAGTTCGACTCTAAGTTCGCTGAAATCGGAGTTCAGGTGATCCTAGATTTAATTTTTGAAGTTTCCAACTTGATATTTGCCTCGAGATTCATGCCCGATCAAGATAATTTTTTGAGGACATATCAGCTCCCTCCCTATTTTTGGATGTCAAAGCTCCAGAAGTCCAAAAATATATGTGTCAACTTTTTTTATTGGCCAAATCACAAAAAATTACATTCTAAAAAATATAAACTTGCTCAAATTTGATCATAGAGGCCTTGTTAAACTATGAAAGAGTCAAAATTGAGTCAGAAATTTTGAAAAACGTGTTAAGGGATCCCAAAAATGTCGGATTTAACCTTTTCGGGTAAAAAATTGGACCAAAAATTATGTAGGCAGCCGAACCGGCCGGCCGGTCGCCGCCGGCAGCAGAAACGTGCGCGCCACCTAGCCGGCCCGTTCTGCCCATCCGGCTTGCGCAGTGGTCTGTCTGCGGCCCGCTCGCTGGCGCTGCGCAGATAGCCTGCCTGCGACATTCGCTCGACCAGTCTGGGCCCCGCCCCGCAGCCCCCTCGAGACCCGCTTGGGCCCACACAATCAGCCCGTGCCTGTGGCTCGGCCGGCTCGCGCCTAGCCCTTGCGGTGCCGGTTTTACAGCCGCCCGGTGGTTTGCCAACCTGGTGGTTTGCCACTGGCAGTTTGGCAAACCGCCGGCCGATTTTTATTTTTATTTTTTTGTAGAAAAATTCCCAAAAAATGTGGGAAATTTTCAAAAAAATTCAAAAAATTTTAAAAAATTCAAAAAATTACATAAAATTCTGAAAATTTCTTTTCTTCTCAAAAAATGCTATAAATAGACCCACTAGGCCAAAGGAAAACCTGCACCTTCTTCTCTTCTCCCTTTGGCTCTCTTACAGTTGATGCTTTTCGCTGTTTTTCAGTAGGTTACTTTCCCTACTTGACTCAGTGCCCCTCATCTTGTATAGAAGTTAGAGATTTCCTCTCTTTTTCTTTTTTCTCCCCCATTTTTCTTCTTGCTCAAGAGGCCTTCCGCTGTTTTTCGTCGGTGACTTTCCCTACTTAAATTCAGCTCTCCTCTTCAGTATAAAAGAAAAATTTTTCTCCTTCTATTGTCTTATTCTTTGGCTATCTTCTTACAGTCGAGGCATTTCATTTTTTTTCGTAGGTGACTTTCCCTACTTAAATCGGCACCCCTCCTCTTGTACAGAAGTTAGACTTTTTTTAGCCATTTCTTTTCTTTCTCCTCCCTCATTCTATCTTTTTTACAGTTGAGGCATTCCTCTGTTTGTTTTAGGCGACATCCCCTACTAAAATTCAAGGCCCCTCTCAGTGTGTAGAAGTTAGAATTTTTAGAGTTGTTCCTTTTTTCTCATATGGTCTTCTTCTTATATTGGATGCATTCCACTGTCGTAGATAGGCGGCATTCCCCTATTAAGCTTCAGTGCCCATCTCTTATATAGAAGGAGATTTTTTTCCTTCTTATTCTTCATTTATGTTCTTCTTCTTGCATTGAAGGTATTCCACTATCGAAGATAGGTGGCATTCTCCTATCAAGTTTCAGTGCCCCTCTATTGTGTAAAAGAAGTTACGATGAGAGGCTATCTTCTTAATAGATAACCCTTGATAGAAGAAGATCCATCGTTGCTTATATGCGAGGGTGGTTTTAGAATATTTGACAATAATATTATAAGGGAGGAAAATCAGAAATGATGAGTAGACGGGGAGAATTTCGATGTTGTTTGAGCGAAAGTTTGTTGGTGATGGATAATAGAGCTAAAGTCCACTGGAAATCAACGGTTGAGTGGAGAGATGAAGGAGAAAGTTCGAGGGTGTGCTGCTAGTAGCAGTCGAGCAATAATTCAATGATGGCTGATATGAAGTAAAGGACCGCCGATAAATATCAGTATGGCGGGTGTCCAGTGGCATTTTGCAAAGGTAATATGCATCCATAAGGAAGTTTATCGACATTAGATATCCATGATTTAAGGAGCCAAAGAAGTGTGCTATGTTAGTCGTCTGGTGACATATGTATAGTGTTAACTGAGTTGAGACCTGATGAAGATTAAATTGTAATTTTTCTTTGAAGAAGAAGTTTTAGGAAATGCATTCATGTGCAGTAGAGAAGAAGTCACTAAATCCACTAAGGATATTTGACTATTTTGAAGTTACTTGTTGTTTAATGATTATAACTTATACAGATGATGTCCATGTACTTTTTACTTCTAGATTATTATAAAAATGAACATGTTGTATATTTTTTGTAATGTAACTCCAGTGATATTATATATAAAGTTGAGATATTATCCCTCACAGAAAATTGAATTGTTTATGTATCTTTAAGCCATGCTCTGATATATTGCATAATATACTTTTTGAGGCTTTTTAACCCGCTAAGAATCTCTATATAAAATGTTGAGAGAATTCATCAAGAATATATAACCTATATGAGGTCGTATGTCAGAGCCCTACTCGATGATGTTAACTTATATAGAATAGGACCAGAGAATACACATATGATGTAAGACCTATCCGAGGTTGTATGTCAGAGCCTTGCTTTAACCTATGTGGAAGAGGTCAAAAGAATACACTTAGGATGTAAGACCTATTCGAGGTTGTATGTCAGAGCATTTGTTCGACGACATTAACCTGTGTGGAAGAGTTCGAGAGAATCCACTAAGGATGTGAGACCTATCCAAGGTTATATGTCGGAGCCTTTTCTTGACTATGTTAACATGTGTGGAAGAGGACGAGAGAATCCACCAAGGATATGAGACCTATCTGAGGTTGTATGTCAGAGCCTTTGCTCAACGAATTAACTTGTGTGGAAGAGGTCGAGAGAATCCACCAAGGATGTGAGATCTATATGAGGTTGTATGTCATAGCCTTTGCTCGACGACGTTAACCTGTATGGAAGAGGTCGAGAGAATCCACCAAGGATGTGAGACCTATCAGAAGTTGTATATCAGAGCCTTTGCTCGATTACATTAACCTGTGTGGAAGAGGTTGAGAGAATCCACCAAGGATGTGAGACCTATCCGAGGTTGTATGTCAGAGCCTTTGCTTGACGACATTAACCTGTGTGGAATATGTCGAGAGAATCCACCAAGGATGTGAGACCAATCCGAGGTTGTATGTTGGAGCCTTTGCTCGACGACGTTAACCTGTGTGGAAGAGGTCGAGAGAATCCACCATTGATGTTAGACCTATCCAAGGATGTATGTCAGAGACTTTGCTCGACGATGTTAACCTGTGTGGAAGAGGTCGTGAGAATCCACCAAGGATTTAAGACCTATCCAAGGTTGTATGTCAGAGTAATGCTCGATGACATTAACATGTATGGTTGAGGTCGATTCGAGTCCCCCTAGGATCGATTTTGCCTTGATTGGGAGGGGGTGAATGCCGCGTGTATCCCCAATCAAAGATGAAGAATGACCTATTTTTAGATTGTTACTTCCTTTTTGAGAGCAAGATTAAGAACTTGCCTAAGGAGTAAAAGTCCAGATATGGACTGTATAAAGCTTATAATTTATCAGAAGTATCCTTCCATTTGCTGGGATTTTTCTAGAATATCATTTTGAGTTGAAAGCATTTAAGGATCTTTTTTATCACGGTTGGAGTTAAAGTTGCCCTCAGTCCGAATCTGATTCTTATGATATTGATGCAGCAATAACTGATGTCAAGAAGTTTATAAGAGCAATCTTTTGAGATTGAAACAATAGTTGCCCCCCAGTTGGGAACCACGTTCCCACAAATAATGCCAAATTATTGCATCGAGAAGCATTCACAGCGGTAGAGAAATATAAAGTTTAATGTCTTAGCATTGTACTAAAATCCAGCACACACACAGATAAAAAGAGCGGGTGCATCATTCCCTAGAGATATAAAGATTTTTACGTGGAAATCCCCTGAAAAGGGGGAAAAGCAACGGGGTTTAGCCTATATTGAATGAATCCACTAGTATTGCAGTTGATTACAAATGAGGCCCTTCCTTAGGGGAAGTCCTTGACTTGATGTACATCATATTGAGTACATTACATGGTAGGAATACAAAGATTCACTGTTGACATGTTCGTTTGTTCAAAAGGACCATATATTAACGGAGGTCAGAAGAACTGTAGTCGGCGGATGATGGAGGTCATAAAGATCGTTCTCTGGCGACGAAGGTCAAAAAGACTATAGTCGATGGGCGACATAAGTCAGGGGACCGTAGTCGGCTGGCAACGGAAGTTGGAAGGAATGTAGTTGGTAAACGACATAAGTCAGTAGGATCGTAGTCGGCAGGCGACGAAGGTCTGAAGGACTGTAGTTAGTGGGCGACGTAAGTCAATAGGACCGTAGTCGGCGGACGACGGAGGTTAGAAGGACTATAGTCAGTGGGCGACGTAAGTCAGTAGGACTGTTGTCGGCAGGCAACGGAGGTCGAAAGGGCTGTATTCAATGGGCGATGTATGTCAGGAGGATCGTAGTCGGCGGGCAACGAAGGTCTGAAGGACTGTTGTCGTTGGGCGACGTAAGTTAGAAGGACCATTTTTTGATGTTGAAGGTCAAAAGGATGGTGTCAAGTAGAAGTCCAACAATGGACATGAATCCATGATCGGATAGATGTCTGACAAAAGTCCAACAATCGGTAGAAGTTCGACATCGGGTAAAAACTTGGCGACAAGCGGATGTCTGGCGTCGGGTATATATCCGATGTTAGTTGGCAACCGAGGAGAACTCTGGAGTTAGATGGTATTCGGGTATAACTTCGGTGTCACTTGGAGGTCGGGCAAAATTCCGGTGTCTCGTAGAAGTTTGGCATAATTAAGGCGTCACTTGGAAGTCGGACGGAATTCTGGTGGTGGTCGAGGAGTTTCTTCACTTCTATTCTTCTCTTCTCCTCTTCTCCTTCCTCCTTCTCTTCTTGCTTGGCTCTTGGGTCCCCTCTTATGAGAAATGAGTGGTCTATTTATAGATATTATGGAGTGACATAGCTTGTAAATAGGTGAGAGATCAGGGGTAAATAGGGAGTGGTCGGATGGACAACCGAAATTGAATCCCTTGATCATGCATCGTTCGTCTGACATTTGAAGGTCTTAATAATGTTAGAATTCAACGATCTTAGGCTCGTTGAATTCATCTCATCAAGCCTCTTGATTCGACTATAAGCATGTCATTTTTGGAAACTGTTTGGTAACTCAAATTGTGGTTTGAACTTTCTAACAGTGCTTCGGGTCCTTAATTTGGACTCATTTGGGCTCGGATTGAGCCGAATTTGGTGTCGTTGGGTTTGTATTTTCGAGACGATCAATTTGACTATAAGTTCGCTGAAATCGGAGTTCCGATGATTCCATATTTAATTTTTGAAGTTTTCAACTTGATTTTCCCCTTGAGATTCGTGCCCGATCAAGATAATTTTTTGAGGACATATCAAGTTTATATTTATTTATTTTGGTGAATAAATATTCTCTCTTTTTTCACTTCTAATATCTCATTTATGTCAATAAATAATAAAAAAAAAATATAATTTCTACATTCAACTTTTTTTATTAAAATTATCAACAAAAATAATCTTGAGAATACACGAATCTCGAGGATTATTTGAATTTGAAACTTTCAAAATTAAATATGTGGTTATCCAAATTTCGATCTCAGCAAATTATAGTTAAATTGAACATCTTAGAAATACAAACTCAATGACACATAAATCAGTCTAATCCAAACCCAAATAGGCTCAAATCAATAGCTTGAAACATATTTAGAAATTTCATAATATTAATTGGATGACCAAAAGATATCTAAATATTACATGTTTGATTTTGAATATAGCAACGTTGTGAGACAAATCCAACGAGCCCAAGATTGCTTAATTCGGACAAATTGAGGCACTCAAATGTTGAATGAATCAAGGAGATCAGTATGGTTGTCCGATGGAGCACTTCAAATTTGCATCATATCTTTTTCATATTTACAAAGTATGTCACTCTCAAAATCTATAAATAGACATCCACATTTTACAAGAAGAGAAGATTTGGAGAGGATGGGGCTTGAACCTTGGGCTATATATTCAAGAGAGCTCTAAAGCATGAATTGTAATGCCCCATAATTAAATTTGTAATATTTTTTTTTTTGCCTTTTAATAATAACAACAACAACAACCAGACATATCTGATTTATTTTATCAATAATATAAAGTAATGAAGAAGAATAATTTTATTTATCAAAACATTAGTATACATTTGTATTCATACTCAAAAAGTATATACAGTAGTAAGGAGTTACACAATTACCACATACAGTCTATCTGATCCTAATTATAAAAGAATAACTAAACAAAAAAAACAAATAACTTTAATGATCATTTAATTGATCAATTTCACACTTTCGACCATCTACCCTAACCTCAAATTATTTAAACAATGTATAATGAGCTAAAAAGCCCAACATGTCACTAAATTCTACAACTGAACTCAAAGCTCAATAAAGAAGCATTATATTTGTTAACAGTCAGTTCATAATATTAGCAATCACTATGATCATAAATCTATTCATAAACTATAAATACATGCATTATAAGTAAAATAATAAAACCATACGGTATAGAAGCAAGTAAAACGGTGCAGTACATAAATAATATAATTGGTAAACGAGTTTACTAGTAAATCAGTAGATCAATAAATCATTATGGATGTTAAATTAAATAAGTAATAAATAATCCTCCCCAAATCATATGTCATAGCCATAAGAAAATCATATAAATTAATAAAATAGAAGCATCTATGAAAACTATAAGATTATATAATTTTTTCTTACAATTAAATCAATATACACATGAGGTTCAATCATTCTATATCAGTATCCAATCAATATCTTATATTACATGTTTAATATCACTTGCTTAGTATTATATGCTCAGTATAGAAATCACATGCTCAATAATAATAAATCAATAAATAATGAATCAATCATAATATCAGTAATAGTGAATCAGTAGTAGTATCAAAAATAATATTAGTATCATCAGTAATAGTATACATAAAATTGGTGGAAGTGATAGTAAAACATTATAATGATATTAACAATAATCAGTAGAATGGTAAAATAATACAGTAATAGTGGTGCAATAATATGCATTACAGTAATCATGCTAAATGAGTAAGGAGTTCTAACTTGCGTGGTATTTTTCTAGTAGTCGGTAATCAGTAGTCAGTTATTAGTAATCATTAGCTCAGTATATATAGTCGTCACTTCTTGCTCATCAACACAATAATATATCCTTATAACTCTTAATCAGTGAATCACAAGAATTAGTCGAGGTTAACACCATACTACAATATTTAAAAGAAAGCTTGTCGAGCCACCATTCTATCAGGTCAGTTCTTTAGCCAACGTTAGTAAAATTAGCCTTTACTCATCCTTACATATACTATTATTATAACATGATAACTATAATAGTAACTAGCAATTACTCAATCACATACTCATATTCATTCACAATACATATATTTCTAGTATGTGTATACTAAAATATAAAAATTTTCATTCTTATAAATCATATAAAATATAATAACTTTCATTTCACTCGGAGAACTTATGAAATCATCCAATCAAAATGCATAGAATAATCAGTATTATAACATATAAAAAGTTGTGTAGTAAAAGTTCACTAAATCCTTAGAAAATATAATAAATTTTATTTTTAAAAAATCAGATGGTCAAAATCAAAATCTTTGAGTACATAGATAGGATAATAGTCACCTACCACGATTTGAGCAATTTTCATAAAAATAACAAAACGAATCAACAACCAAAATTTGGACATGTCTTTTCTCTCTCCTTCTTTCCTCTCCCTCTCTTTCTTACTTCTATGCCAAGTTCAGCACTGGATGAGGGGCATGTGATTATCACCTAATTAGTGTCATACATAATGTTTGTCTTCAGGGGTGACTATATTTTCCTCGATTATTATTTTGTGAATATGTAGGAGCACTATTTATAAGACCAATTTTGAGAATTTACATTTGACTAATACTTGATATTTAAATAGAATGTCTTCATTTCGTGCTAATACACATAATGCAAGAAAAATGAAAGTTATGGAGACTCAAAGTTTAAAAGAACCAAAGACACTATGTGATCAGTGGATGAATCATCAACAAGTTGATAAGTTTTGGTGAGAAATGGGATAAGAATTAATTTTTAAGACTTTGTAGAGACCCCCACCTCCCTTCATTTTTCCACAAACAAAGCCGTAGGTTTGCAAGCGAGAAGAGAGCAATGTTCTTATTTCTCCTCTCAGCCTGTAGTGCCAACTTCTACTTACAATCCCCTCAAATATTCTCCATTTTTACTTCCCTCTCACTCAAAATAAATTCACTCCAAAAATTAATTTGCCAAAATTTACTACCAATGTTATCATATAAGATTTTATTTTTGTAGGAAGATTTTTTTTACTCCTTAATGATTTGTTTATTTATAATTGCAAATCAAAGAGTGTACTTCAAACCCTTTGAATATGCATCCACCAGTTCTCATGGTTTCTAATATTCATTTCTCCTTTGCTATATGAAGGTTCTGATATGGAAATGGATAGAAGTTGAATGAATTGTTCAAGGAGTAATGCATTTTTTAAAAGAGGAGTTAAAGACTTTCTAAATTTTGCATTCAGTAATGAAAGTTCAAGTGGAATGATACTATGCCCATGTAGAGATTGTTGAAATGACATTTGTAGGACAAGTGTTGAAGCTCATTTACTTTGGAGAGGATTCAAACCTGGATATTACAATTGGACTGCTCATGGAGAAACTTCATTTAGAAATTGGATTGCTCATGGAGAAACTTCATTTAGAAATGACATTGGATCACATTCACTCATTGTTGATGATGTTAATGATGATATGGAAGGGTTATTAAATGATGCATTTGGGTTTGAAAGTAATACTACAGATGAACAAGATCAAATTAATAAACCAAATGCGGATGCTGCAAAGTTTTATAAGTTGATAAATGACTCGCAACAAGAATTATTTCCCGGATGTAAAAAGTTTTCAAAACTTGATTTTCTTGTTAGGTTACTTCAACTTAAATGCCTTGGTAATTGGACTCAGAAATCATTTACTATGTTGCTTGACTTATTAAGGAAAGCAATTGAAGATATTCGTCTACCAAAGTCTTATTACGAGACAAAGAAGATAATTCAGGATTTGGGCTTGAGTTATAAAAAATATGATACATGTCGCAATGATTGCAATTTATATTAGGGTCCTAATGAAGTTAAGAATGAATGTGAAATATTTGAAACCCTGAGAAGCTTCCTGTATGTTTCCAAACCGTGGAAAATAAATATAACCGCCGGAACAAACTGCCGGTAATGAGTGATTTTCCTGTAGTGAAACAAAAACACTCTCTACGTTTCTTTTCAATTTATTCGATAAATAAATCCTCGGATTTGTTCTTTTCTATTTTGTAGGTTGAAAACTAAATCCTGAATTCAAATATTATGAATCTAAGTTCTATTATCGCACTTTTCAAAACTTTTCTCAAGACTTTTCTGGGATCTAATAACTTTAGAGGCTTACCTCTTTAGGGGTCATAGAATCCAGTTTAATTTCATTACTACTATTTTGTTCTACTTTTAACTATTTTATAGAAATTTTATTATTGGAAGTGATTATTTAGCAATTAAAATAGTTAAGTTTTTTTCTTCATAATAATTTATAATCAACTTTATACAACGTCACAACTACCCAAACATACCTATAAAATTTATTGATTATTATATCTTCTAATATTCATTCTGCTCGTATCATCTAACATTACGGCTCAAGGCCGCAAATATAAACAAATTTATGTCTGTA